>NW_026891375.1:667558-669832 GCF_015708825.2 Lethenteron reissneri | reverse complement strand
TTGGTGGTGTGATGATGATGGTGGTGATGGTGGTGATGATGATGGTGGTGATGGTGGTGGTGATGGTGGTGATGGTGGTGGTGGTGATGGTGGTGGTGGTGATGATGGTGGTGATGGTGGTGGTGATGGTGGTGGTGATGGTGGTGGTGGTGGTAATGATGATGGTGGTGGTGATGGTGGTGGTGGTGATGATGATGGTGGTGATGGTGGTGATGATGGTGGTGATGGGTGGTGGTGATGGTGGTGGTGGTGGTGATGATGATGGTGATGGTGGTGGTGGTGATGATGGTGGTGATGGTGGTGGTGGTGGTGATAGTGGTGGTGGTGATCGTGGTGGTGGTGATGATGATGGTGGTGATGGTGGTGGTGACCTGCGCCTCCTTGTGCACGCAGGCGACTGGAGTTTGGACGACGAAGAGGAGATTTCCGACGGAGCAGACCAAACGTTGGACGAGCCACATTGTGAAGATCCAGATTTTGTGGTGCGGACAAGTCTGTGTGTGTCTGTGTGTGTGTGTGTCTGTGTGTCTGTGTCTGTGTGTCTCTGTGTGTGTCTCTGTGTGTGTCTGTGTGTGTGTGTATCTGTGTGTCTGTGTGTGTGTCTGTGTGTGTGTCTGTGTTTGTCTGTGTGTCTGTGTCTGTGTGTTTCTGTGTGTCTGTGTGTGTGTCTCTGTGTGTGTCTGTGTGTGTGTCTCTGTGTGTGTCTGTGTGTGTCTGTGTCTGTGTGTCTGTGTGTGTGTGTGTGTGTCTGTGTGTGTGTGTGTCTCTGTGTGTCTCTGTGTGTCTGTGTGTCTCTGTATCTGTGTGTCTGTGTCTCTCTACGTGTGTCTGTGTGTGTCTCTGTGTCTCTGTGTGTCTGTGTCTGTCTCTGTGTGTGTCTGTGTCTCTCTGTGTGTCTCTGTGTCTGTGTGTCTGTGTCTGTGTCTGTGTGTGTCTGTGTGTGTCTGTGCCTGTGTGTCTGTGTGTGTCTGTGTGTGTGTCTGTGTGTGTCTGTGTCTCTGTGTGTCTCTGTGTGTCTCTGTGTGTCTGTGTGTCTGTGTGTGTGTCTCTGTGTCTGTGTGTGTGTCTGTGTGTGTGTCTGTGTCTGTGTGTCTGTGTGTCTGTGTGTCTCTGTGTCTGTGTGTCTCTGTGTCTCTGTGTCTCTGTGTCTGTGTGTCTGTGTGTCTCCCTGTGTGTCTGTGTGTCTCTGTGTCTCCCTGTGTGTCTGTGTGTCTCTGTGTGTCTCTGTGTCTCCCTGTGTGTCTCTGTGTTTTTGTGTCTCCCTGTGTGTCTCTGTGTCTCTGTGTCTGTGTGTCTCTGTGTGTCTCTGTGTCTCCCTGTGTGTCTCTGTGTCTGCGTGTCTCTGTGTCTCCCTGTGTGTCTCTGTGTCTGTGTGTCTCTGTGTCTCCCTGTGTGTCTCTGTGTCTCCCTGTGTGTCTCTGTGTCTCTGTGTCTCTGTGTCTCCCTGTGTGTCTGTGTGTCTGTGTGTCTCCCTGTGTGTCTCTGTGTCTGTGTGTCTCTGTGTCTCCCTGTGTGTCTCTGTGTCTGCGTGTCTCTGTGTCTCCCTGTGTGTCTCTGTGTCTGTGTGTCTCTGTGTCTGTGTGTCTCCCTGTGTGTCTCCCTGTGTGTCTCCCTGTGTGTCTTCCTGTGTGTCTCTGTGTCTCCCTGTGTCTCTGTGTCTCCATGTGTGTCTGTGTGTCTCTGTGTGTATCTCTGTGTCTCCATGTGTGTCTCTGTGTCTGTGTGTCTGTGTCTGTGTGTCTCTGTGTCTCCCTGTGTGTCTCTGTGTCTCTGTGTTTTGTGTCTCCCTGTGTGTCTCTGTCTCCCTGTGTGTCTGTGTGTCTCTGTGTGTGTCTCTGTGTCTCCCTGTGTGTCTCTGTTTCCCTGTGTGTCTCTGTGTCTCTCTGTGTGTCTCTGTGTGTGTCTCTGTGTCTCCCTATGTGTCTCTGTCTCCCTGTGTGTCTCTGTGTCTCCCTGTGTGTCTCCCTGTGTGTCTCTGTGTCTCCCTGTGTGTCTCTGTGTCTCCCTGTGTGTCTCTGTGTCTGTGTGTCTCTGTGTCTGTGTGTCTCTGTGTCTCCCCCATGGATTCATGCGTCTCTCTCTCTCTCTCTTCCTATGAATCGCTGTTTCTGTCTCCCTGGGTCTGTCCAAGTGGCTCTGTCTCCATGTGTCTCCATGTGTCTCCCTGTGTCTGTGTCTCACTGTGTCTGTGTCTCGCTGTGTCTGTGTATCGCTGTGTCTGTGTCTCACTGTGTCTCGCTGTGTCTTCCTGTGTCTGTGTCTCTCTGTGTCTCC
>NW_026891375.1:645058-662558 GCF_015708825.2 Lethenteron reissneri | reverse complement strand
ACAGACACCCAGCGTCACATTCCCCACTGCACACAGACACCCAGCGTCACATTCCCCACTACACACAGACACACAGCGTCACATTCCCCACTACACACAGACACCCAGCGTCACATTCCCCACTACACACAGACACCCAGCGTCACATTCCCTACTACACACAGACACACAGCGTCACATTCCCCACTACACACAGACACCCAGCGTCACATTCCCCACTACACACAGACACCCGGCATCACATTCCCCACTACACACAGACACCCAGCGTCACATTCCCCACTACACACAGACACCCAGCGTCACATTCCCCACTACACACAGACACCCAGCGTCACATTCCCCACTACACACAGACACCCAGCGTCACATTCCCCACTGCACACAGACACCCAGCGTCACATTCCCCACTGCACACAGACACTCAGCGTCACATTCCCCTCTACACACAGACACCCAGTGTCACATTCCCCACTACACACAGACACCCAGCGTCACATTCCCCACTGCACACAGACACCCAGCATCACATTCCCCACTGCACACAGACACCCAGAGTCACATTCCCCACTGCACACAGACACCCAGCGTCACATTCCCCACTACACACAGACACTCAGCGTCACATTCCCCTCTACACACAGACACCCAGCGTCACATTCCCCACTGCACACAGACACCCAGCGTCACATTCCCCACTACACACAGACACCCAGCGTCACATTCCCCACTGCACACAGACACCCAGCATCACATTCCCTACTGCACACAGACTCCCAGCGTCACATTCCCTACTACACACAGACACCCAGCGTCACATTCCCCACTGCACACAGACACCCAGCGTCACATTCCCCACTACACACAGACACTCGGCGTCACATTCCCCACTACACACAGACACCCAGCGTCACATTCCCCACTACACACAGACACCCAGCGTCACATTCCCCACTACACACAGACACCCAGCGTCACATTCCCCACTACACACAGACACCCAGCGTCACATTCCCCACTGCACACAGACACCCAGCGTCACATTCCCCACTACACACAGACACCCAGCGTCACATTCCCCACTACACACAGACACCCAGCGTCACATTCCCCACTACACACAGACACCCAGCGTCACATTCCCCACTGCACACAGACACCCAGCGTCACATTCCCCACTACACACAGACACCCGGCGTCACATTCCCCACTACACACAGACACCCAGCGTCACATTCCCCACTACACACAGACACCCAGCGTCACATTCCCCACTACACACAGACACCCAGCGTCACATTCCCCACTACACACAGACACCCGGCGTCACATTCCCCACTACACACAGACACACAGCCTCACATTCCATACTGCACACAGACACCCGGCGTCACATTCCCCACTGCACACAGACACCCAGCGTCACATTCCCCACTACACACAGACACCCAGCGTCACATTCCCTACTACACACAGACACTCAGCGTCACATTCCCCACTGCACACAGACACCCAGCGCCACATTCCCCACTACACACAGACACCCAGCGTCACATTCCCTACTACACACAGACACCCAGCGTCACATTCCCCACTGCACACAGACACCCAGCGCCACATTCCCCACTACACACAGACACTCAGCGTCACATTCCCCACTACACACAGACACCCAGTGTCACATTCCCCACTGCACACAGACACCCAGTGTCACATTCCCCACTACACACAGACACTCAGCGTCACATTCCCCACTACACACAGACACCCAGCGTCACATTCCCCACTACACACAGACACTCAGCGTCACATTCCCCACTACACACAGACACCCGGCGTCACATTCCCCACTACACACAGACACTCAGCGTCACATTCCCCACTGCACACAGACACCCGGCGTCACATTCCCCACTGCACACAGACACCCAGCGTCACATTCCCCACTGCACACAGACACCCAGCGTCACATTCCCCACTGCACACAGACACCCAGCATCACATTCCCCACTGCACACAGACACCCAGCGTCACATTCCCCACTACACACAGACACCCAGCGTCACATTCCCCACTGCACACAGACACCCAGCGTCACATTCCCCACTGCACACAGACACCCAGCATCACATTCCCCACTGCACACAGACACCCAGCATCACATTCCCCACTACACACAGACACCCAGCGTCACATTCCCCACTGCACACAGACACCCAGCGTCACATTCCCCACTGCACACAGACACCCAGCATCACATTCCCCACTACACACAGACACCAAGCGTCACATTCCCCACTACACACAGACAACCCAGCGCCACATTCCCCACTACACACAGACACCCAGCGTCACATTCCCCACTACACACAGACACCCAGCGTCACATTCCCCACTGCACACAGACACCCAGCGTCACATTCCCCACTACACACAGACACACAGCGTCACATTCCCCACTACACACAGACACCCAGCGTCACATTCCCCACTACACACAGACACCCAGCGTCACATTCCCTACTACACACAGACACACAGCGTCACATTCCCCACTACACACAGACACCCAGCGTCACATTCCCCACTACACACAGACACCCGGCATCACATTCCCCACTACACACAGACACCCAGCGTCACATTCCCACTACACACAGACACCCAGCGTCACATTCCCCACTACACACAGACACCCAGCGTCACATTCCCCACTACACACAGACACCCAGCGTCACATTCCCCAACTGCACACAGACACCCAGCGTCACATTCCCCACTGCACACAGACACTCAGCGTCACATTCCCCTCTACACACAGACACCCAGTGTCACATTCCCCACTACACACAGACACCCAGCGTCACATTCCCCACTGCACACAGACACCCAGCGTCACATTCCCCACTGCACACAGACACCCAGAGTCACATTCCCCACTGCACACAGACACCCAGCGTCACATTCCCCACTACACACAGACACTCAGCGTCACATTCCCCTCTACACACAGACACCCAGCGTCACATTCCCCACTGCACACAGACACCCAGCGTCACATTCCCCACTACACACAGACACCCAGCGTCACATTCCCCACTGCACACAGACACCCAGCATCACATTCCCTACTGCACACAGACTCCCAGCGTCACATTCCCTACTACACACAGACACCCAGCGTCACATTCCCCACTGCACACAGACACCCAGCGTCACATTCCCCACTACACACAGACACCCAGCGTCACATTCCCCACTGCACACAGACACCCAGCATCACATTCCCTACTGCACACAGACTCCCAGCGTCACATTCCCTACTACACACAGACACCCAGCGTCACATTCCCCACTGCACACAGACACCCAGCGTCACATTCCCCACTACACACAGACACTCGGCGTCACATTCCCCACTACACACAGACACCCAGCGTCACATTCCCCACTACACACAGACACCCAGCGTCACATTCCCCACTACACACAGACACCCAGCGTCACATTCCCCACTACACACAGACACCCAGCGTCACATTCCCCACTGCACACAGACACCCAGCGTCACATTCCCCACTACACACAGACACCCGGCGTCACATTCCCCACTACACACAGACACCCAGCGTCACATTCCCCACTACACACAGACACCCAGCGTCAAATTCCCCACTACACACAGACACCCAGCGTCACATTCCCCACTACACACAGACACCCGGCGTCACATTCCCCACTACACACAGACACACAGCCTCACATTCCATACTGCACACAGACACCCGGCGTCACATTCCCCACTGCACACAGACACCCAGCGTCACATTCCCCACTACACACAGACACCCAGCGTCACATTCCCTACTACACACAGACACTCAGCGTCACATTCCCCACTGCACACAGACACCCAGCGCCACATTCCCCACTACACACAGACACCCAGCGTCACATTCCCTACTACACACAGACACCCAGCGTCACATTCCCCACTGCACACAGACACCCAGCGCCACATTCCCCACTACACACAGACACTCAGCGTCACATTCCCCACTACACACAGACACCCAGTGTCACATTCCCCACTGCACACAGACACCCAGTGTCACATTCCCCACTACACACAGACACTCAGCGTCACATTCCCCACTACACACAGACACCCAGCGTCACATTCCCCACTACACACAGACACTCAGCGTCACATTCCCCACTACACACAGACACCCGGTGTCACATTCCCCACTACACACAGACACTCAGCGTCACATTCCCCACTGCACACAGACACCCGGCGTCACATTCCCCACTGCACACAGACACCCAGCGTCACATTCCCCACTGCACACAGACACCCAGCGTCACATTCCCCACTGCACACAGACACCCAGCATCACATTCCCCACTGCACACAGACACCCAGCGTCACATTCCCCACTACACACAGACACCCAGCGTCACATTCCCCACTGCACACAGACACCCAGCGTCACATTCCCCACTGCACACAGACACCCAGCATCACATTCCCCACTGCACACAGACACCCAGCATCACATTCCCCACTACACACAGACACCCAGCGTCACATTCCCCACTGCACACAGACACCCAGCGTCACATTCCCCACTGCACACAGACACCCAGCATCACATTCCCCACTACACACAGACACCAAGCGTCACATTCCCCACTACACACAGACACCCAGCGCCACATTCCCCACTACACACAGACACCCAGCGTCACATTCCCCACTACACACAGACACCCAGCGTCACATTCCCCACTGCACACAGACACCCAGCGTCACATTCCCCACTACACACAGACACACAGCGTCACATTCCCCACTACACACAGACACCCAGCGTCACATTCCCCACTACACACAGACACCCAGCGTCACATTCCCTACTACACACAGACACACAGCGTCACATTCCCCACTACACACAGACACCCAGCGTCACATTCCCCACTACACACAGACAACCCGGCATCACATTCCCCACTACACACAGACACCCAGCGTCACATTCCCCACTACACACAGACACCCAGCGTCACATTCCCCACTACACACAGACACCCAGCGTCACATTCCCCACTACACACAGACACCCAGCGTCACATTCCCCACTGCACACAGACACCCAGCGTCACATTCCCCACTGCACACAGACACTCAGCGTCACATTCCCCTCTACACACAGACACCCAGTGTCACATTCCCCACTACACACAGACACCCAGCGTCACATTCCCCACTGCACACAGGCACCCAGCGTCACATTCCCCACTGCACACAGACACCCAGAGTCACATTCCCCACTGCACACAGACACCCAGCGTCACATTCCCCACTACACACAGACACTCAGCGTCACATTCCCCTCTACACACAGACACCCAGCGTCACATTCCCCACTGCACACAGACACCCAGCGTCACATTCCCCACTACACACAGACACCCAGCGTCACATTCCCCACTGCACACAGACACCCAGCATCACATTCCCTACTGCACACAGACTCCCAGCGTCACATTCCCTACTACACACAGACAACCCAGCGTCACATTCCCCACTGCACACAGACACCCAGCGTCACATTCCCCACTACACACAGACACTCGGCGTCACATTCCCCACTACACACAGACACCCAGCGTCACATTCCCCACTACACACAGACACCCAGCGTCACATTCCCCACTACACACAGACACCCAGCGTCACATTCCCCACTACACACAGACACCCAGCGTCACATTCCCCACTGCACACAGACACCCAGCGTCACATTCCCCACTACACACAGACACCCGGCGTCACATTCCCCACTACACACAGACACCCAGCGTCACATTCCCCACTACACACAGACACCCAGCGTCACATTCCCCACTACACACAGACACCCAGCGTCACATTCCCCACTACACACAGACACCCGGCGTCACATTCCCCACTACACACAGACACTCAGCGTCACATTCCCCACTGCACACAGACACCCAGCGTCACATTCCCCACTGCACACAGACACCCAGCGTCACATTCCCCACTGCACACAGACACCCGGCGTCACATTCCCCACTACACACAGACACCCAGCATCACATTCCCCACTACACACAGACACCCAGCGTCACATTCCCCACTGCACACAGACACCCAGCGTCACATTCCCCACTGCACACAGACACCCAGCGTCACATTCCCCACTGCACACAGACACCCAGCGTCACATTCCCCACTACACACAGACACCCAGCATCACATTCCCCACTACACACAGACACCCAGCGTCACATTCCCCACTACACACAGACACTCAGCGTCACATTCCCCACTACACACAGACACCCAGCGTCACATTCCCCACTACACACAGACACTCAGCGTCACATTCCCCACTGCACACAGACACCCAGCGTCACATTCCCCACTACACACAGACACCCGGCGTCAAATTCCCCACTACACACAGACACTCAGCGTCACATTCCCCACTACACACAGACACCCAGCGTCACATTCCCCACTACACACAGACACCCAGCGTCACATTCCCCACTGCACACAGACACCCAGCGTCACATTCCCCACTACACACAGACACCCAGCGTCACATTCCCCACTGCACACAGACACCCAGCGTCACATTCCCCACTACACACAGACACCCAGCGTCACATTCCCCACTACACACAGACACCCAGCGTCACATTCCCCACTACACACAGACACCCAGCGTCACATTCCCCACTACACACAGACACCCAGCGTCACATTCCCCACTGCACACAGACACCCAGCGTCACATTCCTCACTACACACAGACAACCCAGCGTCACATTCCTCACTACACACAGACACCCAGCGTCACATTCCCCACTACACACAGACACCCAGCGCCACATTCCCCACTGCACACAGACACCCAGCATCACATTCCCCACTGCACACAGACACCCAGCGTCACATTCCCCACTACACACAGACACCCAGCGTCACATTCCCCACTACACACAGACACTCAGCGTCACATTCCCCACTACACACAGACACTCAGCGTCACATTCCCCACTACACACAGACACCCAGCGTCACATTCCCCACTACACACAGACACTCCAGCGTCACATCCCCACTACACACAGACACCCAGCGTCACATTCCCCACTACACACAGACACTCAGCGTCACATTCCCCACTACACACAGACACCCGCGTCACATTCCCCACTACACACGACACATCAGCCACTACACACAGACACTCAGGTCACATCCCCACTACACACAGACACCCAGCGTCACATTCCCCACTACACACAGACACTCAGCGTCACATTCCCCACTGCACACAGACACCCGGCGTCACATTCCCCACTACACACAGACACCCAGCGTCACATTCCCCACTGCACACAGACACTCAGCGTCACATTCCCCACTACACACAGACACCCGGCGTCACATTCCCCACTACACACAGACACTCAGCGTCACATTCCCCACTAACACACAGACACCCAGCGTCACATTCCCCACTACACACAGACACCCAGCGTCACATTCCCACTACACACAGACACCCAGCGTCACATTCCCCACTACACACAGACACCCAGCGTCACATTCCCCACTACACACAGACACCCAGCGTCACATTCCCCACTACACACAGACACCCAGCGTCACATTCCCCACTACACACAGACACCCAGCGTCACATTCCCCCACTACACACAGACACCCAGCGTCACATTCCCCACTAGCACACAGACACCCGGCGTCACATTCCCCACTGCACACAGACACCCAGCGTCACATTCCCCACTGCACACAGACACCCCAGCATCACATTCCCCACTACACACAGACACCCAGCGTCACATTCCCCACTGCACACAGACACCCAGCGTCACATTCCCCACTACACACAGACACCCGCGTCACATTCCCCACTACACACAGACACCCAGCGTCACATTCCCCACTACACACAGACACCCAGCGTCACATTCCCCACTACACACAGACAACCCAGCGTCACATTCCCCACTACACACAGACACCCAGCGTCACATTCCCCACTAACACACCAGACACTCAGTGTCACATTCCCCACTACACACCAGACACCCGGCGTCACATTCCCCAACTGCACACAGACACCCAGCGTCACATTCCCCACTACACACAGACACCCGCGTCACATTCCCCACTACACACAGACACACAGCGTCACATTCCCCACTGCACACAGACACACAGTGTCACATTCCCCACTACACACAGACACCCGGCGTCACATTCCCCACTACACACAGACACCCAGCGTCACATTCCCCACTACACACAGACACCCAGCGTCACATTCCCCACTACACACAGACACCCAGCGTCACATTCCCTACTGCACACAGACACCCGGCGTCACATTCCCCACTACACACAGACACCCAGCGTCACATTCCCCACTGCACACAGACACCCAGCGTCACATTCCCCACTACACACAGACACCCAGCATCACATTCCCCACTGCACACAGACACCCAGCGTCACATTCCCCACTACACACAGACACCCAGCATCACATTCCCCACTACACACAGACACTCAGTGTCACATTCCCCACTACACACAGACACCCGGCGTCACATTCCCCACTACACACAGACACCCAGCATCACATTCCCCACTGCACACAGACACCCAGCGTCACAATCCCCACTGCACACAGACACCCAGCGTCACATTCCCCACTACACACAGACACTCAGCGTCACATTCCCCACTACACACAGACACCCAGCGTCACATTCCCCACTGCACACAGACACCCAGCGTCACATTCCCCACTACACACAGACACTCAGTGTCACATTCCCCACTACACACAGACACCCAGCGTCACATTCCCCACGGCACACAGACAACCAGTGTCACATTCCCCACTACCACAGACACCAGCGTCCACATTCCCCCACTACACACAGACACCCAGCGTCACATTCCCCACTACACACAGACACTCAGCGTCACATTCCCCCACTGCACCAGACACCCAGCGTCACATTCCCCACTACACACAGACACCCAGCGTCACATTCCCCACTGCACACAGACACCAGCGCCACATTCCCCACTGCACACAGACCTCGGCGTCACATTTCCCCACTACACACAGACACTCAGCCGTCACATTCCCCACTACACCAGACACCCAGCGTCACATTCCCCACTACACACAGACACCCAGCGCCACATTCCCCACTGCACACAGACACCTGATCGACTCAGCTTCACATTCCCCATACACACAGACACCCAGCGTCACATTCCCCACTACACACAGAGACTCAGCGTCACATTCCCCACTGCACACAGACACCCAGCGTCACATTTCCCCACTACACACAGACCACCCAGCGTCACATTCCCCACTACACACAGACACCCGCGTCACCATTCCCCACTGCACACAGACATCCAGCGTCACATTCCCCACTACACACAGACACCCGGCGTCACATTCCCCACTACACACAGACACCCAGCGTCACATTCCCCACTGCACACAGACACCCAGCGTCACATTCCCCACTACACACAGACACCCAGCGTCACATTCCCCACTACACACAGACACCCAGCGTCACATTCCCCACTGCACACAGACACCCAGCGTCACATTCCCCACTACACACAGACACCCAGCGTCACATTCCCCACTGCACATCAGACACCCAGCGTCACATTCCCCACGCATCACATACCACTACACAGCAGACACCCAGCATCACATTCCCCACTACACACAGACACCAGCGTCACATTCCCCACTACACACAGACACCCAGCGTCAACATTCCCCACTGCACACAGACACCCAGCGTCACATTCCCCACTACACACAGACACCCAGCGTCACATTCCCCACTACACACAGACACCAGCGCCACATTCCCCACTACACACAGACACCCAGCGTCACATTCCCCACTGCCACACAGACACCCAGCGTCACATTCCCCACTGCACACAGACACCCAGCGTCACATTCCCCATCTGCACACAGACACCCAGCGTCACATTCCCCACTACACACAGACACCCAGCGTCACATTCCCCACTGCACACAGACACCCAGCGTCACATTCCCCACTACACACAGACACCCAGCGTCACATTCCCCACTACACACAGACACCCAGCGTCACATTCCCCACTACACACAGACACCCAGCGTCACATTCCCCACTACACCACAGACACCCCGGCGTCACATTCCCCCACTACACACAGACACCCAGCGTCACATTCCCCAATACAACAGACAGACACCCAGCGTCCATTCCCCACTACACACAGACACCCGGCGTCACATTCCCCACTACACACAGACACCCAGCGTCACATTCCCCACTACAACACAGACACCCAGCGTCACATTCCCCACTGCACACAGACACCCAGCGTCACATTCCCCACTGCACACAGACACCCAGCGTCCACATTCCCCACTACACACAGGACACTCAGCGTCACATTCCCCACTACACACAGACACCCAGCGTCACATTCCCCACTGCACACAGACACCCAGCGTCACATTCCCCCCTACACACAGACACCCAGCGTCACATTCCCCACTAACACAGAACACCCACGTCACCTTCCCACTACACAGACACCCAGCGTCACATTCCCCACTGCACACAGACACCCACGTCACATTCCCCACTACACACAGACACCCAGCGTCACATTCCCCACTACACACAGACACTCAGCGTCACATTCCCCACTGCACACAGACACCCGGCGTCACATTCCCCACTGCACACAGACACCCAGCGTCACATTCCCCACCTGCACACAGACACCCAGCGTCACATTCCCACTACACACAGACACCCGCGTCACATTCCCCACTGCACACAGACACCCAGCGTCACATTCCCCACTACACACAGACACCCAGCGTCACATTCCCCACTGCACACAGACACCCAGGTCACATCCCCACTGCACACAGACACCCAGCGTCACATTCCCCCACTACCCACAGACACCCAGCGTCACATTCCCCACTACACACAGACACCGGCGTCACATCCCCACTACACACAGACACCCAGCGTCACATTCCCCACTGCACACCAGACACCCAGCGTCACATTCCCCACTGCACACAGACACCCAGCGTCACATTCCCCACTGCACACAGACACCCAGCGTCACATTCACCACTACACACAGACACCCGGCGTCACATTCCCCACTGCACACAGACACCCAGCGTCACATTCCCCACTGCACACAGACACCCAGCGTCACATTCCCACTACACACATACACCCAGCCGTCACATTCCCACCTACAACAGACCACCCAGCGTCACATTCCCCACTACACACAGACACCCGGCGTCACATTCCCCACTACACACAGACACCCAGCGTCACATTCCCCACTGCACACAGACACCCAGCGTCACATTCCCCACTACACACAGACACCCAGCGTCACATTCCCCACTGCACACAGACACCCAGCGTCACATCCCCCACTACACACAGACACCCGGCGTCACATTCCCCACTGCACACAGACACCCAGCGTCACATTCCCCACTGCACACAGACACCCAGCGTCACCTTCCCCACTACACACAGACACCCAGCGTCACATTCCCCACTGCACACAGACACCCAGCGTCACATTCCCCACTGCACACAGACACCCAGCGTCACATTCCCCACTACACACAGACACCCAGCGTCACATTCCCCACTGCACACAGACACCAGCGTCACATTCCCCACTGCACACAGACACCCAGCGTCACATTCCCCACTGCACACAGACACCAGCGTCACATTCCCCACTACACACAGACACCCGGCGTCACATTCCCCACTGCACACAGACACCCAGCGTCACTTCCCCACTGCACACAGACACCCAGCGTCACATTCCCACTACACACAGACACCCAGCGTCACATTCCCCACTGCACACAGACACCCAGCGTCACATTCCCCACTGCACACAGACACCCAGCGTCACATTCCCCACTACACACAGACACCCAGCGTCACATTCCCCACTGCACACAGACACCCAGCGTCACATTCCCCACTGCACACAGACACCCAGCGTCACATTCCCCACTGCACACAGACTGTGGCATCGTGATGGGTGTAGTTGTTGGCTGCGGTGTTCCAGCCAGCGGTGGAGCGACCCTGGCTGATGCCGCTGCTGCTGCTGTCTGCGATGTGTGTGATGTGCGTGATGTGTGCGATGTGTGAGTGATGTGTATGATGTGCGTGATGTGCGCGATGTGTGTGTGATGTGTGTGATGTGTGTGTGATGTGTGTGTGATGTGTGTGTGTGATGTGAGTGATGTGTGTGATGTGTGTGTGATGTGTGTGTTATGTGTGTGATGTGCGTGATGTGCGTGATGTGTGTGTGATGTGTGTGATGTGTGTGTGATGTGTGTGTGATGTGTGTGTGATGTGTGTGATGTGTGTGTGATGTGTGTGTGATGTGGTGTGTTGATGTGTGAGTGATGTGTGTGTGAGGTGTGTGTGTGATGTGTGTGATGTGTGTGATGTGTGTGATGTGTGAGTGATGTGTGTGATGTGTGTGATGTGATGTGTGAGTGATGTGTGTGTGATGTGTGAGTGATGTGTGAGTGATGTGTGAGTGATGTGTGTGTGATGTGTGAGTGATGTGTGTGTGATGTGTGAGTGATGTGTGTGTGATGTGTGAGTGATGTGTGTGTGATGTGTGTGATGTGATGTGTGTGATGTGTGAGTGATGTGTGAGTGATGTGTGGGATGTGGTGATGTGTGAGTGTGTAGTGATGTAGTGTGTGATGTGGTGAGTGATGTTGTGTGGGATGTGTGAGTGATGTGTTAGTGCTGTGTGTGAGTGATGTGTGATGTGGAGTGATGTGAGTGATGGTGTGTGATGTGTGAGTGTGTGTGTGGGAGTGTGAGTGTGTGAGTGATGTGTGAGTGATGTGTGTGATGTGTGTGTGATGTGTGGTGATGTGTGGTGATGTGGATGATGTGTGAGTGATGTGTGTGTGATGTGTGTGTGATGTGAGTGATGTGTGATGTGTGTGATGTGTGTGAGTGATGTGTGAGTGATGTGTGAGTGATGTGTGAGTGATGTGTGAGTGATGTGTGAGTGATGTGTGAGTGATGTGTGAGTGATGTGTGAGTGATGTGTGAGTGATGTGTGTGATGTGTGCGAGCGTAGATCCTCATGGCGGAGGATCGGGAGCTCAACCAGTGGAGCTCACTCAAAAAGACCTGCATGTACCGGTGAGCCCTCACCCTCACCTGCACGTACCCTCACCCTCACCTACACATACCCTCACCCTTACCTGCACGTACCCTCACCCTCACCTGCACGTACCCTCACCTCACCTGCACATACCCTCACCCTCACCTACACATACCCTCACCCTCACCTGCACGTACCCTCACCCTCACCTGCACGTACCCTCACCCTCACCTGCACGTACCCTCACCCTCACCTACACATACCCTCACCCTCACCTGCACGTACCCTCACCCTCACCTGCACGTACCCTCACCCTCACCTACACATACCCCCACCCTCACCTGCACGTACCCTCACCCTCACCTACACATACCCTCACCCTCACCTACACATACCCCCACCCTCACCTGCACGTACCCTCACCCTCACCTACACATACCCCCACCCTCACCTGCACGTACCCTCACCCTCACCTACACATACCCTCACCCTCACCTGCACGTACCCTCACCCTCACCTGCACGTACCCTCACCCTCACCTGCACATACCCCCACCCTCACCTGCACGTACCCTCACCCTCACCTGCACGTACCCCCACCCTCACCTGCACGTACCCTCACCCTCACCTGCACGTACCCTCGCCCTCACCTGCATGTACCGGTGAGCCCTCACCCTCACCTGCACGTACCCTCACCCTCACCTGCACGTACCCTCACCCTCACCTGCACGTACCCCCTCTCACCTGCACGTACCCTCACCTGCACGTACCCTCACCCTCACCTGCACGTACCCCCACCCTCACCTGCACATACCCTCACCCTCACCTGCACATACCCTCACCCTCACCTTGCATGTACCCTCACCCTCACCTGCCACGTACCCTCACCCTACACCTGCACGTACCCTCACCCTCACTGCACGTACCCCCTCTCACCTGCACGTACCCTCACCTGCACGTACCCTCACCCTCACCTGCACGTACCGGTGAGCCCTCACCCTCACCTGCACGTACCCCCACCCTCACCTGCACGTACCCTCACCCTCACCTGCACGTACCCTCACCCTCCCCTCACCTGCACGTACCGGTGAGCCCTCACCCTCACCTGCACGTACCCCCACCCTCACCTGCATGTACCCTCACCTGCACGTACCCCTCACCCCACCCTCACCTGCACGTACCCTCACCCTCACCCTCACCTGCACGTACCCTCACCTGCACGTACCCTCACCCTCACCTGCACGTACCCTCACCCTCACCTGCACGTACCCTCACCCTCACCTGCACGTACCCTCACCCTCACCCTCACCTGCACGTACCCTCACCTGCACGTACCTCACCCTCACCTGCACGTACCCTCACCCTCACCTGCACGTACCCTCACCCTCACCTGCACGTACCCTCACCTGCACGTACCCTCACCCTCACCTGCACGTACCCCCACCCTCACCTGCACGTACCCTCACCCTCACCTGCACGTACCCTCACCCTCACCTGCACATACCCTCACCCTCACCTTGCATGTACCCTCACCCTCACCTGCACGTACCCTCACCCTCACCTGCACATACCCTCACCCTCACCTTGCATGTACCCTCACCCTCACCTGCACGTACCCTCACCCTCACCTGCACGTACCCTCACCCTCACCTGCATGTGTTGGTGAGCCCCCACTCTGCGTCTGGATGTGGCCCACGCCACACACGGCACACACGGCACACGTGGCACACGCGCACACAGGCTGCGGTCTGAGTGTTGTGAACCCGGCCATGATGATGATGATCATGCTGACGGAGGCAATGCTAATGCTGCTGCTGCTGCGATGTTACTGGTGACGATGGTGCTGATGGCGGTGTTGATGTCGTGCGATGTGCGTTGCTGTGATGATGATGCTGGTGACGACGCTGCTGATGATGCTGATGGTGCTGATGGCGGTGTTGATGCTGTACGATGTGCGCTGCTGTGATGATGATGATGCTGGTGACGACGCTGCTGATGGTGCTGATGGTGCTGATGGCGCTGATGGCGGTGTTGATTGGCGTGCGATGTGCGCTGCTGTGATGCTGTTTAGCTCGGAGGAGGAAGAGCTCCGGGATTTGAGGTTGGCCCGTAAGCGCGCTCACGACTGGCGGAGAAAGCAGAGAATCCTCAAGTCCCTCACGCAGAGGTGAGGTCACCTCCACACTGGGACCCAGTCTCTCCTCCACCCTGGGACCCAGTCTCTCCTCCACCCTGGGACCCAGTCTCTCCTCCACCCTGGGACCCAGTCTCTCCTCCACCCTGGGACCCAGTCTCTCCTCCACCCTGGGACCCAGTCTCTCCTCCACACTGGGGACCCGTCTCTCCTCCACCCTGGGACCCAGTCTCTCCTCCACCCTGGGACCCAGTCTCTCCTCCACCCTGGGACCCAGTCTCTCCTCCACCCTGGGACCCAGTCTCTCCTCCACCCTGGGACCCAGTCTCTCCTCCACCCTGGGACCCAGTCTCTCCTCCACCCTAGGACCCAGTCTCTCCTCCACACTGGGACCCAGTCTCTCCTCCACCCTGGGACCCAGTCTCTCCTCCACCCCTGGGACCCAGTCTCTCCTCCACCCTGGGACCCAGTCTCCTCCTCCACCCTGGGACCCAGTCTCTCCTCCACCCTGGGACCCAGTCTCTCCTCCACCCCTGGGACCAGTCTCCTCCCTCCACCCTGGGACCCGTCTCTCCTCCACACTGGGACCCAGTCTCTCCTCCACCCTGGGACCCAGTCTCTCCTCCACCCTGGGACCCAGTCTCTCCTCCACCCTGGGACCCAGTCTCTCCTCCACCCTGGGACCCAGTCTCTCCTCCACCCTGGGACCCAGTCTCTCCTCCACACTGGGACCCAGTCTCTCCTCCACCCTGGGACCCAGTCTCTCCTCCACCCTGGGACCCAGTCTCTCCTCCACCCTGGGACCCAGTCTCTCCTCCACCCTGGGACCCAGTCTCTCCTCCACACTGGGACCCAGTCTCTCCTCCACCCTGGGACCCAGTCTCTCCTCCACCCTGGGACCCAGTCTCTCCTCCACCCTGGGACCCAGTCTCTCCTCCACACTGGGACCCAGTCTCTCCTCCACCCTGGGACCCAGTCTCTCCTCCACCCTGGGACCCAGTCTCTCCTCCACCCTGGGACCCAGTCTCTCCTCCACCCTGGGACCCAGTCTCTCCTCCACACTGGGACCCAGTCTCTCCTCACCTGGGACCCAGTCTCTCCTCCACACGGGACCAGTCTCTCCTCCACCCTGGGAACCCAGTCTCTCCTTCCCACCCTGGGAACCGCAGCTCTTCCTCCACCCTGCGGGACCAGTCCCCCAACCTGGGGACCCAGTCTCTCCTCCCACTGGGACCCAGTCTCCTCCTCCACCCTGGGACCCAGTCCCTCGTCCTCCACCCCGGGACCCCAGTCTCTCCTCCACACTGGGACCCAGTCTCTCCTCCACCCTGGGACCCAGTCTCTCCTCCACCCTGGGACCCAGTCTCTCCTCCACCCTGGGACCCAGTCTCTCCTCCACACTGGGACCCAGTCTCCCTCTCCTCTGCCCTCAGGCCCAGTCTTAATCTCTTCCACATCTCATTTTCTTCCACAGTTAAATTTTTACTTAATTTGTCCACACGTATTGCAGGAACATGCATAGCCACAATCATGATGACGATCATCATCATCATCATCACCACCACAATCACCCAAAATACTCAACTAAAACTATTTATTTATTCTACCAGGTTAAGGCCCGCTGGGCTGTGTAGCGTTTTTTCACAAGTGGGACTGGCCGCCACAAACAACAGCTCAGTGAAGCGGCTTGTGTTTGTGCGTTGGTTGAACTTCCTTCGCACTCTACATCGCCAACCGTGCTCATCACGTGGAAATCGAGAGCAGCAGACACATATACTCTAAACGCGTGGTGGTGACGCTCTTGCTAAATGTGGAGGGGAAAACCGGAGGACCCAGAGAAAAATCCACGTGACCACCGCAGGGAGGGACTCCAAATATACAGCAGCAGCAGCAGCAGGCGTCAGGGTCTGGGTCGAACCCACGACCTCCTGTAGACCAGGCGAGGTAGTCAACATCTCCTAGCCACCGTGATGATGATCATGATAAGAGAAACGCAGACTCCAAATATACAGCAGCAGCAGGCGTCAGGGTCGGATCGAA
>NW_026891375.1:576271-644558 GCF_015708825.2 Lethenteron reissneri | reverse complement strand
TACCACACCGTACGACACTGCACTACCACACTGCACCGTCAGCCACACCGCACTACCACACCGTACGACACTACACACTGCACTACCACACTACAGTGTGGTGCTGGCCATCCTTCCCCTCGTGTGTCACAGTGCCGGCCTTCAAAGGTGCTCCTCGCTAACAGCACTTGCCCCAACATTCTGCTAGTGGGGGAGCCGATCGCCGTGGAGCTGACCCCGAGTCCGAGCGCCGACGACATCACGCGGCTGCACGAGCGGTACCTGGAGCGGCTCACGGCGCTCTTCGAGAAGCACAAGGAGACCTACGGCGTGCCTGCTGACAAGCAGCTCACTTTCTTCTGAGCGCGGACACTCACCCACTCACTCACCCACTCACTCACCTGCTCACTCACCCACTCACTCACCCACTCACTCACCCACTCACTCACCCACTCACTCACCCGCTCACTCACCCACTCACTCACCTGCTCACTCACCCACTCACTCACCCACACACTCACCCACTCACTCACCCACTCACTCACCTGCTCACTCACCCACTCACTCACCCACTCACTCACCCACTCACTCACCTGCTCACTCACCCACTCACTCACCCACTCACTCACCCACTCACCCACTCACTCACCCACTCACTCACCTGCTCACTCACCTGCTCACTCACCCACTCACTCACCCGCTCACTCACCCGCTCACCCACTCACTCACCCACTCACTCACCCACTCACTCACCCACTCACTCACCTGCTCACTCACCCACTCACTCACCCACTCACTCACCTGCTCACTCACCCACTCACTCACCCGCTCACTCACCTGCTCACTCAGCCACTCACTCACCCACTCACTCACCTGCTCACTCACCCACTCACTCACCCACTCACTCACCCACTCACCCACTCACTCACCCACTCACTCACCTGCTCACTCACCTGCTCACTCACCCACTCACTCACCCGCTCACTCACCCGCTCACCCACTCACTCACCCACTCACTCACCCACTCACTCACCCACTCACTCACCTGCTCACTCACCCACTCACTCACCCGCTCACTCACCCGCTCACCCACTCACTCACCCACTCACTCACCTGCTCACTCACCTGCTCACTCACCCACTCACTCACTCACCCACTCACTCACCCACTCACTCACTCACCCACTCACCCACTCACCCACCCACTCACCCACTCACCGACTCACTCACTCACCCACCCACTAACCCACCCACCCACTCATTCACCCACTCACCCACTCACTCACCGACTCACTCATTCACCCACCCACTCACCCACTCACTCAGCCACTCACTTACCCACCCACGTACCCACTCGCTTGCTTGCTGGCTCGCTCACTCACCCACCCACTCGCTCACTCAGCCACTCACCAAGTCAGTTACTCACCCACTCACCCATTCAACTGCATACTCACTCACCAACTCACCCAGTTACCCACTCACTCATCCATGCACTCACCCTCTGAGCTGCCCACTCACTCACCCATTCAGCTGCCCACTCAATCATCCACTCGCCCATTCACCCTCTCACTCGCACGCTCGCTTACCCACTCGCGTAGACAAGGGAGCGGGGACCATTGCTGTATGGGGCGCGGTCACACATTATAGCCACGCCCTCACTCATCCCTTGCCGCGCAACTACTCGCTCGGACGTGGTCAAAGCAGTTGCTTGGCAAGATGAGTAAGTGGAGGGTGGTGGTGGTGGTGGTGGCAAGGAGCTCATATTGAGTAAACCCCACACGCTCTAAAACTATCAGCGCCGTGGTCACTTTCTGTGATGGTTTCTCTACACGAACGAGGATCTCGCCATGCATCTCCACGTGAAACATTGTCACTCAGCTGTCCCTGTGTGTCACGTGGTGAATCAGCTATCCCTGTGTGTCACGTGATGACCCACAGAGACCCATAGAGACCCATACTCATCGAGACCCATACTAAAACTAAACTACAGTATTTTTCAGAAGCGACCTGGCCATTACAGATGATAGCTGCTCAACGAATTGGATTATCATCATCATCGTGCACGTGAAAATGTACAGCAGTAGCCAACTACTCTCAATGCGTGATGTTCGATTCTAAATATGGAGGGGAAAAACCGGAGGACCCGGAGAAAAATATACGCGACCACGGGGAACATGCGAACTCCATTATATACAGCAGCAGCAGGCGTCGTCAGGATCCGGATGGAACCCTCGACCTCCTGCGCACCAGGCGAGCTAGTCGACATCTCTCTAGACACCGTGGCGCCCGAAGTGCTGCGCTTGTAAATCATTTCGGTATCATCGACCGGATGGTAGCCCCGGTTGGGATGCGAATGGTGATTTGTTAATTACGAGCAGTAGAGGACAATAAAGATTAGCAGAGAGTAGCTTGGATCGAGTTCTTTTTGTTGTGTGCCGAAACTCCGCGTTTTCAATAAAATCTCACGATCATCCAAACGGTTGTACGGCCTGTCTGCCGGCACGTGATGACGCTCGGTCGCGCGCGACTCGGTCCGCCGGTGCTGCCATCCCCTCGAACCCCTCCATGAACGCACGCACACCCCCAATAAAACACACTCACCCACTCACTCGCCCACTCACCCACTCACTCACCCACTCACTCACTAAAACACACGCACGCACCCACGTAGGGTCTCGTGGGGGGGTCACCTGGTGCCATGGGTTTTTAACTGCCGAGGGGCCCCTAGTGGGGATGTCCCACTGGTTTCCCAGTACCAGGAGATTGACCGACCCCCCCCAAGCACAGGGGGATAGGGCCTCGAGGGCATGAGGGGAGGTGGGAGGGACATTCCTGGAGCCACTGAAGCTGTGGAACCGCGGGACGGCCACCACGACCAAACGGGTTGTGGCCGGGGTGGCTGAGGACGGGTGTGTAGACAATGGGTGAAGGCGCTCCGGAGGAACGGCTCCAGGCAAGGGCGGGGCATCGGTTTAAAATCTAAAGGTCGGCGCCCGATTGGCCGGGCAGGACAACACCACGTGACCCTGGATCTTTGGATTCCGAGGGGATAAAAGGAGGGGGCGGAGAAACGTTGAGCAGTTCTCCTCCAGCCGTCCAGCTGCCCGGTCCGACTCCCACCGCGTCCGTGCGACCCCGCGAGTACGTCTGCAGGGTGAGACGTCGAGGGAGGGTACACTCAGGGATTGACTAGGGGTAGACTCGGCGCTGCTCGTTGGGTATCTACTCTGGACCGCACAGGGCTCGCTATAGACGCGCCATCAATACACTTTAGCACAGAGCACCGGCGCCGCGTGGTTTCTGTGTGTGTCGGCGTGGTTTCTGTGTGTGTCGGCGTGGTGCGTAATTCGAGCGAGTGTATGTGTGGGAAGCACGCGGGCAGTAATTCTATTAACGGCGCATTCTACGCAGTGTGTTCACGTAGCGACGTTGGCATATGACGTTTACGGCCGCCATTGTGTCCGCGTGCTCACGCTCCAGCAGTGGATGAAGGCCGACCCCCAGGAGGGGGGAGGGGCACGTGGCGGGCGCCGTGCGCCTGCGCGTGCACGCGGCCACCTCGGCGTGAGTGCTGGTGGTGGTGCACTTGGGGCGTGCGAGTGGGTTCACTCCGGGCGGTGGGGAGCTAGCCACGAGCCGTGTCCCTCAGAGAGGGCGCTGGTGCGGGGGGGGGGGGGGTCACCCGATCGGCGGGGGCCCAGCGAGGAGTGGCCGAGCAGGAGGGGGGCGAGGAGGAGGGGGGCGTCAGCCCCCCCTCATGCAATGCTTGCAACTCGGTCACAGGGCAACTCAGTCGCATGCAACGAAGTCATCTCCATATATATGTAGTAGGTTCAAGGAGACTTGGACGACGTAGTCGGAGGAACACTTATTTATTGAACTTCAGTTGTATATACAGGCCGAGATATACAACACTCGAAGGCGTATCGGCCCCTTCCTCCATCTAACAGGGAGATCCCACAATCTCTGTCCTGGCTAGCCTACTCCCAGGTCCTCCACTACAGAGCTAGGGGAGGCTAGCTGACCCAGCTCTGGCCAAGCTGGGATTACGGCACCCTGAGTCCCCAGACCGGCTCTTACAAGAATATCGGCTCTGGGCTCTCGGGACCACGCCGCTGGCTTGCCCTGGTCGGTCCTTAGAAGGACGGCGATCCAGGGGAGTCCCAGGGCCTATCTAGCCGGTCTTCCTTGCTTCACTGGTTTAAGCTAAACACTGAACCCCGAGCCCACCGGCTCACCGCCTTATATAGCAACTCCCCCACCGAGGGGTGGGGCCGTGGGGGATCCCAGCGCCGTTTCAGCCCCCCAGGCTAAACGGTGCGGACGTGGATGTAAGCATCCTTCCGCGTGCGGGCATAACCACCCCTGGTGTGTTTGTTCGCCCTCCCGTAACACCGCTACATATATACAAGGCAAATTTGTGATTATGTGTGTCTGTTCAAAATGTTTAGCGTACTTCCCGACATGCAACAAAGTTTAAATTTGTCATGTGGGTACTTTCCAGACTGTACACCATTAAACAATTATAAAAATACACTTTCTGTTTTTTTTTGGGGGGGGGGGGGGGGGGAGCTCAATAATGCATTTTTTCTTGCACAGCAAGTGAGCTGTGACGTCACATCTGTCACGTGACCCGCGCATGTGGAAGCGTCACGCATTGTAGTGTAGCGGGTAGCGCCACGCTGCGCTACGAACCCGGCGACCCGAGTTCCACTCCCGCTCACGGCCACCGCCGGTGACGATTATTTGAACCGGTCCTGGGCCTCCCCTAGGTCGACTCAGCCTCAAACGAGTAAGTCGTGTGGTGTGTCAACATCGCCACCGGGGAGACAAAGGCGGCCGGCCGTGGTGAATCCAAGTCCCGGGCGAAGCCGCGTAGTAGCGCAGCTGGTTGGTGACGACGTGGGTGCCGTGGGTGACGTGGGTGCCGTGGGCGACGTGGGTGACGTGGGTGCCGTGGGTGACGTGGGTGCCGTGGGTGACGTGGGTGACGTGGGCGACGTGGGTGCCGTGGGTGACGTGGGTGCCGTGGGTGACGTGGGTGACGTGGGCGACGTGGGTGACGTGGGCGACGTGGGTGACGTGGGCGACGTGGGTGACGTGGGCGACGTGGGTGCCGTGGGTGACGTGGGCGACGTGGGCGACGTGGGCGACGTGGGTGACGCTGCGCCCAGTTGCGACCAGGCGCCCAGATGGTTGCTGCCAGTGGAGGCCGCAGCGATCGTCAACGACGTCCCTCGAAGGCAGAGATCCCCCGTGCAGCCTCTAAGGGGCCGTCCATAAATGACGTCACGTGCCTAGGGGGGGGGGGGGGGGGTTAGACATGTGTGACGATGTGTGACGAGGGGGGGGTTTGAGAAATGTGACGTCACGTAAAAATGCGCAACTTTAAATAAATATAGACAACACGTTCTAATTAATTAAATAGACTTTTAATACATGTTTTCTCATATTCTTGGTTCTTTCGGTAAAGTCACGTAGAAGGGAAATAATAAAATAGTAAAAATATCAAACAATTAAAATTCTCACGACGTTTCGACTGCAACACAAGCAATCATCATCAGGCGTGAAACCCGCAGCAAGAAAATTTAAAAAAATGATTTTCTCCTACAACATCAGAGTGCAGCGCCACATTAAATACGCACCACAATGACAACAATAGTTTATAGCGATTTGAAGCATGTTTCATTTTCAAAATGGAAATATGGTTTTTGGGGGGGGGGCAGAGCTTTGTGACGTCATATTTGAGGGGGGGGTCTGATTTTTTACGACGCCGTCTGACGAAGGGGGGGGGGTCAAAAATCGTCCAAACTCGCGTGACGTCATTTATGGACGTCCCCTTAAAGACAAAGATCCCCCGTGTAGCCTCTGACTGCAGGGGCAAGTGCTGTGAGTAGCGAGTAGCAGCAGCACCTATGAAGGTAGACACAGACAAAGCTCCCCCGTGTAGCCTCTAACAGATGCAGGGGCAAGTGCTGTCAGCAGCACCTGTGAAGGCTACCGGCACGCGGCACACGAGGGGTGGGTGGCCAGCACCACGCCCGGCCGCCTTTGTCTCCCCAGTGGCGATGTTTACTGCACAACGTACCAGGTACTCATTTGAGGCTGAGCCGACCTAGGGGAGGCCCAGGACCGGTTCAGATTTCCTTATTCAATAGGAATCGATTAATCAGCGACTCCAATAAATCGATTAATCGACGATTCAGTATGAAGCGATGAATCGGCGAACAACATGAAGCGATAATCGGCGCTCCAATAGGAATCGATTAATCAGCGAATCGATAGGAATCGAACTTCTCGTCTCGCAGTCGAGAGAATCGAGTCGCGCGGTTCGTACGCGGCGATCGATTTCCGCCCGCGCGCTGTCGGGGATCGATTCGCGCGCGCGCCACGTGGGAATCGATTACCATCGATTAGTGGGGGAGCGTTTGGTCGCCCGATTACGGAATCGAATCGAGACGCGCGATTGCATCGACGCACTAGCTTTTGTGATTTTGGAATCGATAATCTTCCAGCCACGAGTTCAGCGCAGTGAAGAAGGGGCATGGCCCGAAACGTCGCCTCGTGGCATCCGCCTCGTGCATGGGCACTGAGCGCGGAGCGCGTGGAGGAGTTCCTTTCTGTGCAGCTGCAGCACGCTGCACGAAGCGACCCGCGGGGAATCGAAAACCTGAGCAGAGTATAGGACTTTGGAATCGACGAATCGATGCGCGAGTCATTTGCATAAACTACGGAAGTTCCGGGGAGCGCGCTCGGCTCGCTCCACGTGCGGAGAGAGAGCGGGGAGAGTGCAGAGAGAGTGAGGGGAGAGCGTGAGGGGAGAGTGTGGGGAGAGTGGAGAGAGAGCGAAGAGAGAGTGCAGAGAGAGTGAGGGGAGAGTGTGGGGAGAGTGGAGAGAGAGCGAAGAGAGAGTGCAGAGAGAGTGAGGGGAGAGCGTGAGGGGAGAGTGTGGGGAGAGTGGAGAGAGAGCGAAGAGAGAGTGCAGAGAGAGTGAGGGGAGAGTGTGGGGAGAGCGTGAGGGGAGAGTGAAGAGAGAGCGGGGAGAGAGCGGGAGAGAGCGGGGAGAGAGCGGGGAGAGAGCGGGGAGAGCGTGAGGGGAGAGTGTGGGGAGAGCGGAGAGAGAGCGAAGAGAGAGTGCAGAGAGAGTGAGGGGAGAGTGTGGGGAGAGCGTGAGGGGAGAGTGAAGAGAGAGCGGGGAGAGAGCGGGAGAGAGCGGGGAGAGAGCGGGGAGAGCGTGAGGGGAGAGTGTGGGGAGAGTGGAGAGAGAGCGAAGAGAGAGTGCAGAGAGAGTGAGGGGAGAGTGTGGGGAGAGCGTGAGGGGAGAGTGAAGAGAGAGCGGGGAGAGAGCGGGGAGAGTGCGGGGAGAGTGCGGGGAGAGTGCGGGGAGAGTGTGGGGAGAGTGTGGGGAGAGGGGAGAGAGAGCGAAGAGAGAGCGCGGAGAGAGTGAGGGGAGAGTGTGGGGAGAGCGTGAGGGGAGAGCGAAGAGAGAGCGGGGAGAGTGGGGAGAGAGCGTGAGGGGAGAGTGGGGAGAGAGCGGAGAGAGAGCGAAGAGAGAGTGCAGAGAGAGTGAGGGGAGAGTGTGGGGAGAGCGTGAGGGGAGAGCGAAGAGAGAGCGGGGAGAGCGGGGAGAGAGCGGGGAGAGTGGGGAGAGAGCGTGAGGGGAGAGTGGGGAGAGAGCGGAGAGAGAGCGGGGGGAGTGCAGAGGGAGTGAGGGGAGAGCGGAGAGTGCAGAGAGAGTGAGGGGAGAGTGGGGAGAGTGGGGAGAGTGGAGAGAGAGCGAAGAGAGAGTGGGGAGAGAGCGGGGAGAGAGAGGGGAGTGTGAGGGGAGAGCGAAGAGAGAGTGGGGAGAGTGAAGAGAGAGCGGGGAGAGAGAGTGGAGAGAGCGGGGAGATTGAGGGGAGAGTGAGGAGTGAGGGGAGAGTGAGGGGAGAGTGGGGAGAGTGAAGAGAGAGCGAAGAGAGAGAGGGGAGAGCGGAGAGAGTGTGAGGAGAGTGTGAGGGGAGTGCGGAGAGAGTGTGAGGGGAGTGTGAGGGGAGAGCGGGGATAGAGCGAAGAGAGAGAGCAGGGAGAGCGGGGAGAGAGCGTGAGGGGAGAGCGAAGAGAGAGAGAGCGAAGGGAGAGAGCGTGAGGGGGGCGAGTGAGGGGAGTGTGAGGGGCTGGAGCCGTCCGAGGGGTTTCGGCCTCGTGGCGGAATGCGCCGCGCGGTGCCCGGGACGCGGCGCGGGGCGCGAGGGGAGCCGCGTAAGTCACCCGCAGTCCCAACACTCCTAGCGAAACACTCCTAGTGAAACACTCCTAGCGAAACACTCCCAGCCCAACACTCCTAGTGAAACACTCCTAGTGAAACACTCCTAGTGAAACACTCCTAGTGAAACACTCCCAGCCCAACACTCCTAGTGAAACACTCCTAGTGAAACACTCCTAGTGAAACACTCCTAGCGAAACACTCCCAGCCCAACACTCCTAGTGAAACACTCCTAGTGAAACACTCCTAGTGAAACACTCCTAGTGAAACACTCCCAGCCCAACACTCCTAGTGAAACACCCCTAGTGAAACACTCCCAGCCCAACACTCCTAGTGAAACACTCTTAGTGAAACACTCCTAGTGAAACACTCCCAGCCCAACACTCCTAGTGAAACACTCCCAGCCCAACACTCCTAGTGAAATACTCCTAGTGAAACACTCCTAGTGCAGCACTCCCAGTGAAACACTCCCAGCCCAACACTCCTAGTGAAACACTCCCAGCCCAACACTCCTAGTGAAACACTCCCAGCCCAACACTCCTAGTGAAACACTCCTAGTGCAGCACTCCCAGCCCAACACTCCTAGTGAAACACTCCTAGCCAACACTCCTAGTGAAACACTCCTAGCCCAACAATCCTAGTGAAACACTCCTAGTGCAGCACTGAACCCTGTGGGAGCCTCAGAGTCTAACACCGAGCCCTATAGGAGCCGTAGTCTTGCTCTGTGAGCCTCTGTGATGAAGAGATGCTCGCTAACCCTGGACACTGTTTTGCTGCAGTGAGTTCCCGCCATGGGAATGTGGACAGCTCAGAAGAGGACGACTCAAGCTCCGAGAGTGAGGAGGAGAATGTGGTAAGAGCTTTGTTGGGATTTCTGTTGGAGTAGACCTGTAGCATGGCGAATCCCACTGCTTGAATGCATCAGGGTGGGTGAGTGGGTGATAGGGTGGGTGGGTGAGCAAGTGAGTGGGCGGATGAGTGGTTGAGTGAGTGATTGGATACGTGTGTGGGTGAATGGGTGAGTGGGTGTAGGCATTGGTGAGTGAGCTACTGAGTGGGTGAGTGAGTGATTGGGTAAGTGTGTGGGTGAATGGGTGAGTGGGTGGAGGCATTGGTTAGTGGGTGGATGAGTGGGTGAGTGAGTGATTGGATACGTGTGTGGGTGAATGGGTGAGTGGGTGTAGGCATTGGTGAGTGAGCTACTGAGTGGGTGAGTGAGTGATTGGGTAAGTGTGTGGGTGAATGGGTGAGTGGGTGGAGGCATTGGTTAGTGGGTGGATGAGTGGGTGAGTGAGTGATTGGGTGTGTGGGTGAATGGGTGAGTGGGTGGAGGCATTGGTGAGTGGGTGGATGAGTGGGTGAGTGGGTGAGTGAGTGATTGGGTAAGTGTGTGGGTGAATGGGTGAGTGGGTGGAGGCATTGGGGAGTGGGTGGATGAGTGGGTGAGTGAGCTACTGAGTGGGTGAGTGAGTGATTGGGTAAGTGTGTGGGTGAATGGGTAAGTGTGTGGGTGAATGGGTAAGTGGGTGTAGGCATTGGTGAGTGGGTGGGTGAGTCATTGGGTTAGTGAGCTGGGTGAGTGGGTGATTTAGTGAGTTGGTTGGTGTGTGAGTGGTCGATTGAGGTGAGTGAGTGGTTGCGATAGTGAGTGGGTGAGTCGGTAAGTGAGTGGTTGATTTCATGAGTGGGTGAGCGAGAGGGTGGGTGAGCGATTGGGTAGGTGAGCGAGTGAGTCATTGGGTGGGCGAGTTAGTGGGTGGGTGAGCGGGTAGGTGAGCGGATGAGTCAGTGAGTAAGTCGTTGATTGAGTGAGAGGGTGGGTGAGCGAGTGGGTGGACGTGTGGTTGAGTGCGAGTGGGCGAGCGAGCTGGGGAGTGGCTGGGTGATCGAGTGGATGAGTGGGTGGCTGAGTGAGTCTCCCTCTGCCCTAGGTTTTCTCACCCAAGGTGGAGCGGCAGTTTTACCGAACGCTGTCGCTGCTGAAGAAGCGAGACCCCCGAGTCTACGAGCAGAGCGAGCGCTTCTACGATGATGAGGCGGAGGATGAGGGTGAGTAGAGTCTGCGTGCACGTGCGTGTGCACCCAAACTAAAACTCGACCACCGTTGAAACTAGTTAGTTTGTTTACACGCTTTTAGTTAACTCACTTTGTTGTTGTTGTCGTATCCTCAAATCTTGTAACTCAAGTTTAACCCACTTCCCAATGTGCTATCGACTGCAAACTTCGTATAGTTATGTCTTACTGATGACAATACTATATTATATCATTAAAAATATATTTTTAAATAATCTTTTTGCACACTTTCTATTAACGCGCTCTGTCTGTTGTTGTTGTCGTATCCTCAAATATTGTAACTAATTTTTTACCCACTTCTCAATGTGCTATCGACTGCAAACTTGGTATATTTATGTCATACTGATGACAATACTATATTCTATCATTAAAAATAAATATAATATTTTTAAACATGATTGTAATATATATGTTATGTTTCGGCTTGGCTCTAATTGTCCACGGTAAACTGACGTTGGCTGTAATTGACCACGGCGCCTTACGTGATGGCAAGCTTCGGGGCCACTTCCTGGAGTCGTGGAGTTCTGCCATTACTCGTGCGGTACGGTTCATTAAAGCGAGTTTAACAAAAAGTATGTTTAAATATTACTTATTACCAGGCAAGTCCCCACTGAGCTACGTAGCTCTTTCTCAGAAGCGACGTGGCCATCACAAATGACAGCAGCTCAACGAATTGGCGGCGTATTATGATCATCATCGCGTGGAAATTTATATCAGCAGCCAAATATTCTTGAACTCGTGGCGATGTTGATTTTAAATGTGGAGGGGAAAACCAGAGGACCCGGAAGACAATTCACACGACCTCTGGGCGGGAGAGAGAGAGAGAGAGACTCCACACCGCAAACTCCAAATACGCAACAGGTGTCAGGGTTGGGATCGAGCCCACGACCTCCTGTAGACCAGGCGAGGTAGTTAACATCTCATAGCCACCGTGATGATGATGATGAGAGAGAGACACGCAGACTCCAAATATACAGCAGCAGGCGTCAGGGTCGGGATCGAGCCCACGACCCCCTGCGTACCAGGCGAGGTAGTGAACATCTCCTAGCCACCGTGGCGAGATGTTTGGAGTGGCGGCGCAGCGGTTCGGGTGCCGGGCAATGAACCCGGCAGACACCCGAGTTCGATTCCCACTCACGGCCACCACCAAAACGAGCACTTGCTCCCAACAGTGTTGGAGGCTACACGCTTGACCTTTGTCTTTGTGTGAGCATTACCATTAGGACTTCGATCCGTTGTCGATGTTCTGGGTTAGGCCATGTGACAATGACCTGGCCACATTTGTGTCGCAAGACCTCCACCACCGCACACAGCCATGCAAGTTGCATTGCCACGCAGCGCACTCGGCGTTTAAACGGCTCGGTGAGGGTGAAAGTTCAACTCACCCGGTGAGAAGGAGAGAAACTCCCAGATGTATTAGTGCACAAATCCTCACCCATTCAACCATCCACTCACCCAATCACTCAACCACTCACACACGCAAAAATTCACTCGCCCACTCGACCATCCACTCACCTTTTTAACACATAGGCTTTCACGACCAATATTCATAATATAGGTTTTTGGGTCAGATCGCGTTATTTATAAATGTGTCGTAACCCTCCACCACCCGACACGGCCAAACAGTAGAAAATGTGTCCGTTTTCAAAGGACAAATTGATTGACTTCTTTAGCCCACCGGCGTGCTGAAGAGAGAATCAACAGCATTTTAAAATTTGAGTAGTACGACGTTCCGCTGATAATTACAATCAGCTTCATCGGGCAAGAACACACAATCACTCACTAGTACAACCACTCGCCCTCTCACTCAACCACTCGCCCACTCAAATACTCACCCACTCACACACCCACTCACCCATTCACTCATCCACTCACCCATTTAACTACCCACGCACACAATCATCCATTCACTCACCCACTCGCACAGTCTCCCACTCAACCACTCACTGTTGTGTGTGTGTGTGTGCGTACCTGTGTGTGCGTGTCTGTGTGTGCGTGCGTTGCAGACAATGACACGAAGGCCGATACCGCAGAGAGGAACTCCAAGCGTGCAGAGCGAACTCCCCTGTACATCCATGACTACGAGAGGAAAATCATCCTGGAGCAACAAGGGTGAGTCGTTTATTTAACCCGGCGAGAGCCTCCAACTAAGATTCACTGCCTCTAGCGACTGACTCCTTTATTTAGCCAGGAGATACCCACTAAGATTCACTCTCTCTAGCGACTGACTCCTTTATTTAGCCAGGAGATACCCCACTAAGATTCACTCTCTCTAGAGACTGACTCCTTTATTTAGCCAGAAGATACCCCACTAAGATTCACTCTCTCTAGAGACTGACTCCTTTATTTAGCCAGGAGATAGCCCACTAAGATTCACTGTCTCTAGAGACTGACTCCTTTATTTAGCCAGAAGATACCCCACTAAGATTCACTCTTTCTAGAGACTGACTCCTTTATTTAGCCAGGAGATACCCCACTAAGATTCACTGTCTCTAGCGACTGACTCCTTTATTTAGCCAGGAGATACCCACTAAGATTCACTCTCTCTAGAGACTGACTCCTTTATTTAGCCAGGAGATACCCACTAAGATTCACTCTCTCTAGAGACTGACTCCTTTATTTAGCCAGGAGATACCCCACTAAGATTCACTCTCTCTAGAGACTGACTCCTTTATTTAGCCAGGAGATACCCCACTAAGATTCACTCTCTCTAGAGACTGACTCCTTTATTTAGCCAGGAGATAGCCCACTAAGATTCACTGTCTCTAGAGACTGACTCCTTTATTTAGCCAGAAGATACCCCACTAAGATTCACTCTCTCTAGAGACTGACTCCTTTATTTAGCCAGGAGATACCCACTAAGATTCACTCTCTCTAGAGACTGACTCCTTTATTTAGCCAGGGGATACCCACTAAGATTCACTCTCTCTAGAGACTGACTCCTTTATTTAGCCAGGAGATACCCCACTAAGATTCACTTTCTCTAGAGACTGACTCCTTTATTTAGCCAGGAGATACCCCACTAAGATTCACTCTCTCTAGAGACTGACTCCTTTATTTAGCCAGGAGATACCCCACTAAGATTCACTGTCTCTAGAGACTGACTCCTTTATTTAGCCAGAAGATACCCCACTAAGATTCACTGTCTCTAGAGACTGACTCCTTTATTTAGCCAGAAGATACTCCACTAAGATTCACTCTCTCTAGAGACTGACTCCTTTATTTAGCCAGGAGATACCACACTAAGATTCACTCTCTCTAGAGACTGACTCCTTTATTTAGCCAGGAGATACCCCACTAAGATTCACTGTCTCTAGAGACTGACTCCTTTATTTAGCCAGAAGATACTCCACTAAGATTCACTCTCTCTAGAGACTGACTCCTTTATTTAGCCAGGAGATACCCCACTAAGATTCACTCTCTCTAGAGACTGACTCCTTTATTTAGCCAGGAGATACCCCACTAAGATTCACTGTCTCTAGAGACTGACTCCTTTATTTAGCCAGAAGATACCCCACTAAGATTCACTGTCTCTAGAGACTGACTCCTTTATTTAGCCAGGAGATAGCCCACTAAGATTCACTGTCTCTAGAGACTGACTCCTTTATTTAGCCAGAAGATACCCCACTAAGATTCACTCTTTCTAGAGACTGACTCCTTTATTTAGCCAGGAGATACCCCACTAAGATTCACTGTCTCTAGCGACTCCTTTATTTAGCCAGGAGATAGCCCACTAAGATTCACTGTCTCTAGAGACTGACTCCTTTATTTAGCCAGAAGATACCCCACTAAGATTCACTCTTTCTAGAGACTGACTCCTTTATTTAGCCAGGAGATACCCCACTAAGATTCACTGTCTCTAGAGACTGACTCCTTTATTTAGCCAGGAGATACCCACTAAGATTCACTGTTGATCTTGTTGGCGATGTTTAATGAACGGGGTTTGTCGTCTCAGGAAATACAAAGACGAAGAAGATGAGGATGACGATGCTGATGAAGTCATGAAGCAGGTAACGGGGTGAATCACGATGGCCGTGTCATTGTGTTCATCATGGCCGTGTCACTGTGTTCATCATGGCCGTGTCGTTGTGTTCACGATGGCCGTGTCACTGTGTTCATCAATGGCCGTGTCACTGTTCATCATGCCGTGTCACTGTGTTCATCATGGCCGTGTCATTGTGTTCATCATGCCGTGTCACTGTGTTCATCATGGCCGTGTCATTGTGTTCATCATGGCCGTGTCACTGTGTTCATCATGGCCGTGTCACTGTGTTCACGATGGCCGTGTCACTGTGTTCACGATGGCCGTGTCATTGTGTTCACGATGGCCGTGTCACTGTGTTCATCATGGCCGTGTCACTGTGTTCACAATGGCCGTGTCATTGTGTTCATCATGGCCGTGTCATTGTGTTCATCATGGCCGTGTCACTGTGTTCATCATGGCCGTGTCACTGTGTTCACGATGGCCGTGTCATTGTGTTCATCATGGCCGTGTCACTGTGTTCATCATGGCCGTGTCACTGTGTTCATCATGGCCGTGTCACTGTGTTCATCATGGCCGTGTCGTTGTGTTCATCATGGCCGTGTCACTGTGTTCATCATGGCCGTGTCACCGTGTTCATGATGGCCGTGTCATTGTGTTCATCATGGCCGTGTCATTGTGTTCATCATGGCCGTGTCACTGTGTTCATCATGTCGTGTCACTGTGTTCATCATGGCCGTGTCACTGTGTTCATCATGGTCGTGTCACTGTGTTCATCATGGCCGTGTCGCTGTGTTCATCATGGCCGTGTCACTGTGTTCATCATGGCCGTGTCACTGTGTTCATCATGGCCGTGTCACTGTGTTCATCATGGCCGTGTCGTTGTGTTCATCATGGCCGTGTCACTGTGTTCATCATGGCCGTGTCACTGTGTTCATCATGGCCGTGTCACTGTGTTCACAATGGCCGTGTCACTGTGTTCATCATGGCCGTGTCACTGTGTTCATGATGGCTGTGTCACTGTGTTCATGATGGCCGTGTCACTGTGTTCATGATGGCTGTGTCATTGTGTTCATCATGGCCGTGTCATTGTGTTCACGATGGCCGTGTCACTGTGTTCACGATGGCCGTGTCACTGTGTTCACGATGGCCGTGTCATTGTGTTCATCATGCCGTGTCACTGTGTTCACGATGGCCGTGTCATTGTGTTCATCATGCCGTGTCACTGTGTTCATCATGGCCGTGTCATTGTGTTCATCATGGCCGTGTCACTGTGTTCATCATGGCCGTGTCACTGTGTTCATCATGGCCGTGTCACTGTGTTCATCATGGTCGTGTCATTGTGTTCATCATGGCCGTGTCACTGTGTTCACGATGGCCGTGTCACTGTGTTCATCATGGCCGTGTCACTGTGTTCATCATGGTCGTGTCACTGTGTTCATCATGGCCGTGTCACTGTGTTCATCATGGCCGTGTCACTGTGTTCATCATGGCCGTGTCACTGTGTTCATCATGGCCGTGTCACTGTGTTCATCATGGCCGTGTCACTGTGTTCATCATGGTCGTGTCACTGTGTTCATCATGGTCGTGTCACTGTGTTCATCATGGCCGTGTCACTGTGTTCATCATGGCCGTGTCATTGTGTTCATCATGGCCGTGTCACTGTGTTCATCATGGCCGTGTCATTGTGTTCACGATGGCCGTGTCACTGTGTTCATCATGGCCGTGTCACTGTGTTCATCATGGCCGTGTCACTGTGTTCATCATGGCCGTGTAGTTGTGTTCATCATGCCGTGTCGTTGTGTTCATCATGGCCGTGTCACTGTGTTCATCATGGCCGTGTCACTGTGTTCACGATGGCCGTGTCATTGTGTTCATCATGGCCGTGTCACTGTGTTCATCATGGCCGTGTCACTGTGTTCATCATGGCCGTGTCACTGTGTTCATCATGGCCGTGTCGTTGTGTTCATCATGGCCGTGTCACTGTGTTCATCATGGCCGTGTCACCGTGTTCATCATGGCCGTGTCATTGTGTTCATCATGGCCGTGTCACTGTGTTCATCATGTCGTGTCACTGTGTTCATCATGGCCGTGTCACTGTGTTCATCATGGTCGTGTCATTGTGTTCATCATGGCCGTGTCACTGTGTTCACGATGGCCGTGTCACTGTGTTCATCATGGCCGTGTCACTGTGTTCATCATGGTCGTGTCACTGTGTTCATCATGGCCGTGTCACTGTGTTCATCATGGCCGTGTCACTGTGTTCATCATGGCCGTGTCACTGTGTTCATCATGGCCGTGTCACTGTGTTCATCATGGCCGTGTCACTGTGTTCATCATGGCCGTGTCACTGTGTTCATCATGGCCGTGTCACTGTGTTCATCATGGTCGTGTCACTGTGTTCATCATGGTCGTGTCACTGTGTTCATCATGGCCGTGTTACTGTGTTCATCATGGCCGTGTCATTGTGTTCATCATGGCCGTGTCACTGTGTTCATCATGGCCGTGTCATTGTGTTCACGATGGCCGTGTCACTGTGTTCATCATGGCCGTGTCACTATGTTCATCATGGCCGTGTCACTGTGTTCATCATGGCCGTGTCACTGTGTTCATCATGTCGTGTCACTGTGTTCATCATGGCCGTGTCACTGTGTTCATCATGGCCGTGTCACTGTGTTCATCATGGCCGTGTCACTGTGTTCATCATGGCCGTGTCACTGTGTTCATCATGGCCGTGTCACTGTGTTCATCATGGTCGTGTCACTGTGTTCATCATGGTCGTGTCACTGTGTTCATCATGGCCGTGTTACTGTGTTCATCATGGCCGTGTCATTGTGTTCATCATGGCCGTGTCACTGTGTTCATCATGGCCGTGTCATTGTGTTCACGATGGCCGTGTCACTGTGTTCATCATGGCCGTGTCACTATGTTCATCATGGCCGTGTCACTGTGTTCATCATGGCCGTGTCACTGTGTTCATCATGGCCGTGTCATTGTGTCCATCATGGCCGTGTCACTGTGTTCATCATGGCCGTGTCATTGTGTTCACGATTGCCGTGTCACTGTGTTCATCATGGCCGTGTCACTATGTTCATCATGGCCGTGTCACTGTGTTCATGATGGCCGTGTCACTGTGTTCATCATGGCCGTGTCACTATGTTCATCATGGCCGTGTCATTGTGTTCACGATGGCCGTGTCACTGTGTTCATCATGGCCGTGTCACTATGTTCATCATGGCCGTGTCACTGTGTTCATCATGGCCGTGTCACTGTGTTCACGATGGCCGTGTCACTGTGTTCACGATGGCCGTGTCGTTGTGTTCATCATGGCCGTGTCACTGTGTTCATCATGGCCGTGTCACTGTGTTCACAATGGCCGTGTCACTGTTCATCATGGCCGTGTCACTGTGTTCACAATGGCCGTGTCACTGTGTTCATCATGGCCGTGTCATTGTGTTCATCATGGCCGTGTCACTGTGTTCACAATGGCCGTGTCACTGTGTTCATCATGGCCGTGTCACTGTGTTCATGATGGCCGTGTCACTATGTTCATCATGGCCGTGTCACTGTGTTCACGATGGCCGTGTCACTGTGTTCACGATGGCCGTGTCACTGTGTTCACAATGGCCGTGTCACTGTGTTCATCATGGCCGTGTCATTGTGTTCATCATGGCCGTGTCACTGTGTTCATCATGGCCGTGTCGCTGTGTTCATCATGGCCGTGTCACTGTGTTCACGATGGCCGTGTCGCTGTGTTCATCATGACTGTGTCACTGTGTTCACGATGGCCGTGTCGTTGTGTTCAGCATGGCTGTGTCACTGTGTTCATCATGGCCGTGTCACTGTGTTCACGATGGTCGTGTCACTGTGTTCACGATGGCCGTGTCATTGTGTTCATCATGGCCGTGTCACTGTGTTCATCATGCCGTGTCGTTGTGTTCATCATGGCCGTGTCACTGTGTTCACGATGGCCGTGTCACTGTGTTCATCATGCCGTGTCACTGTGTTCATCATGGCCGTGTCACTGTGTTCACGATGGCCGTGTCATTGTGTTCATCATGGCCGTGTCACTGTGTTCATCATGGCCGTGTCACTGTGTTCATCATGGCCGTGTCACTGTGTTCATCATGCCGTGTCACTGTGTTCATCATGGCCGTGTCATTGTGTTCATCATGGCCGTGTCACTGTGTTCATCATGGCCGTGTCGCTGTGTTCACGATGGCCGTGTCACTGTGTTCACGATGGCCGTGTCATTGTGTTCATCATGGCCGTGTCACTGTGTTCATCATGGCCGTGTCACTGTGTTCATCATGGCCGTGTCACTGTGTTCATCATGCCGTGTCACTGTGTTCATCATGGCCGTGTCACTGTGTTCACGATGGCCGTGTCATTGTGTTCATCATGGCCGTGTCACTGTGTTCATCATGGCCGTGTCACTGTGTTCATCATGGCCGTGTCACTGTGTTCATCATGCCGTGTCACTGTGTTCATCATGGCCGTGTCATTGTGTTCATCATGGCCGTGTCACTGTGTTCATCATGGCCGTGTCACTGTGTTCACGATGGCCGTGTCACTGTGTTCATCATGGCCGTGTCACTGTGTTCATCATGGCCGTGTCGTTGTGTTCACGATGGCCGTGTCACTGTGTTCACGATGGCCGTGTCACTGTGTTCATCATGCCGTGTCACTGTGTTCATCATGGCCGTGTCACTGTGTTCATCATGGCCGTGTCACTGTGTTCATCATGGCCGTGTCGCTGTGTTCATCATGGTCGTGTCATTGTGTTCACGATGGCCGTGTCACTGTGTTCATCATGGCCGTGTCATTGTGTTCATCATGGCCGTGTCACTGTGTTCATCATGGCCGTGTCATTGTGTTCACGATGGCCGTGTCACTGTGTTCATCATGGCCGTGTCACTGTGTTCATCATGGCCGTGTCACTGTGTTCACGATGGCCGTGTCACTGTGTTCATCATGGCCGTGTCACTGTGTTCATCATGGCCGTGTCACTGTGTTCATCATGGCCGTGTCACTGTGTTCATCATGGCTGTGTCGTTGTGTTCATCATGGCCGTGTCGTTGTGTTCACGATGGCCGTGTCACTGTGTTCATCATGGCCGTGTCACTGTGTTCATCATGGCCGTGTCACTGTGTTCACGATGGCCGTGTCACTGTGTTCATCATGGCCGTGTCGTTGTGTTCACGATGGCCGTGTCACTGTGTTCATCATGGCCGTGTCATTGTGTTCACGATGGCCGTGTCACTGTGTTCATCATGGCCGTGTCACTGTGTTCATCATGGCCGTGTCGTTGTGTTCACGATGGCCGTGTCACTGTGTTCATCATGGCCGTGTCATTGTGTTCACGATGGCCGTGTCACTGTGTTCATCATGGCCGTGTCATTGTGTTCATCATGGCCGTGTCACTGTGTTCATCATGGCCGTGTCACTGTGTTCAAGATGGCCGTGTCACTGTGTTCACGATGGCCGTGTCACTGTGTTCATCATGGCCGTGTCACTGTGTTCACGATGGCCGTGTCACTGTGTTCACGATGGCCGTGTCACTGTGTTCATCATGGCCGTGTCATTGTGTTCATCATGGCCGTGTCACTGTGTTCATCATGGCCGTGTCACTGTGTTCAAGATGGCCGTGTCACTGTGTTCATGATGGCCGTGTCACTGTGTTCATCATGGCCGTGTCACTGTGTTCACGATGGCCGTGTCACTGTGTTCATGATGGTCGTGTCACTGTGTTCACGATGGCCGTGTCATTGTGTTCATCATGGCCGTGTCATTGTGTTCATCATGGCCATGTCACTGTGTTCATGATGGCCGTGTCACTGTGTTCATCATGGCCGTGTCACTGTGTTCAAGATGGCCGTGTCACTGTGTTCATGATGGTCGTGTCACTGTGTTCACGATGGCCGTGTCATTGTGTTCATCATGGCCGTGTCACTGTGTTCATCATGGCCGTGTCACTGTGTTCATCATGGCCGTGTCACTGTGTTCATCATGCCGTGTCACTGTGTTCATCATGGCCGTGTCATTGTGTTCATCATGGCCGTGTCACTGTGTTCATCATGGCCGTGTCGCTGTGTTCACGATGGCCGTGTCACTGTGTTCACGATGGCCGTGTCATTGTGTTCATCATGGCCGTGTCACTGTGTTCATCATGGCCGTGTCACTGTGTTCATCATGGCCGTGTCACTGTGTTCATCATGCCGTGTCACTGTGTTCATCATGGCCGTGTCACTGTGTTCACGATGGCCGTGTCATTGTGTTCATCATGGCCGTGTCACTGTGTTCATCATGGCCGTGTCACTGTGTTCATCATGGCCGTGTCACTGTGTTCATCATGCCGTGTCACTGTGTTCATCATGGCCGTGTCATTGTGTTCATCATGGCCGTGTCACTGTGTTCATCATGGCCGTGTCACTGTGTTCACGATGGCCGTGTCACTGTGTTCATCATGGCCGTGTCACTGTGTTCATCATGGCCGTGTCGTTGTGTTCACGATGGCCGTGTCACTGTGTTCACGATGGCCGTGTCACTGTGTTCATCATGCCGTGTCACTGTGTTCATCATGGCCGTGTCACTGTGTTCATCATGGCCGTGTCACTGTGTTCATCATGGCCGTGTCGCTGTGTTCATCATGGTCGTGTCATTGTGTTCACGATGGCCGTGTCACTGTGTTCATCATGGCCGTGTCATTGTGTTCATCATGGCCGTGTCACTGTGTTCATCATGGCCGTGTCATTGTGTTCACGATGGCCGTGTCACTGTGTTCATCATGGCCGTGTCACTGTGTTCATCATGGCCGTGTCACTGTGTTCACGATGGCCGTGTCACTGTGTTCATCATGGCCGTGTCACTGTGTTCATCATGGCCGTGTCACTGTGTTCATCATGGCCGTGTCGCTGTGTTCATCATGGCCGTGTCACTGTGTTCATCATGGTCGTGTCATTGTGTTCACGATGGTCGTGTCACTGTGTTCATCATGGCCGTGTCACTGTGTTCATCATGGCCGTGTCACTGTGTTCATCATGGCTGTGTCGTTGTGTTCATCATGGCCGTGTCGTTGTGTTCACGATGGCCGTGTCACTGTGTTCATCATGGCCGTGTCACTGTGTTCATCATGGCCGTGTCACTGTGTTCACGATGGCCGTGTCACTGTGTTCATCATGGCCGTGTCGTTGTGTTCACGATGGCCGTGTCACTGTGTTCATCATGGCCGTGTCATTGTGTTCACGATGGCCGTGTCACTGTGTTCATCATGGCCGTGTCACTGTGTTCATCATGGCCGTGTCGTTGTGTTCACGATGGCCGTGTCACTGTGTTCATCATGGCCGTGTCATTGTGTTCACGATGGCCGTGTCACTGTGTTCATCATGGCCGTGTCATTGTGTTCATCATGGCCGTGTCACTGTGTTCATCATGGCCGTGTCACTGTGTTCAAGATGGCCGTGTCACTGTGTTCACGATGGCCGTGTCACTGTGTTCATCATGGCCGTGTCACTGTGTTCACGATGGCCGTGTCACTGTGTTCACGATGGCCGTGTCACTGTGTTCATCATGGCCGTGTCATTGTGTTCATCATGGCCGTGTCACTGTGTTCATCATGGCCGTGTCACTGTGTTCAAGATGGCCGTGTCACTGTGTTCATGATGGCCGTGTCACTGTGTTCATCATGGCCGTGTCACTGTGTTCACGATGGCCGTGTCACTGTGTTCATGATGGTCGTGTCACTGTGTTCACGATGGCCGTGTCATTGTGTTCATCATGGCCGTGTCATTGTGTTCATCATGGCCATGTCACTGTGTTCATGATGGCCGTGTCACTGTGTTCATCATGGCCGTGTCACTGTGTTCAAGATGGCCGTGTCACTGTGTTCATGATGGTCGTGTCACTGTGTTCACGATGGCCGTGTCATTGTGTTCATCATGGCCGTGTCATTGTGTTCATCATGGCCGTGTCACTGTGTTCACGATGGCCGTGTCACTGTGTTCACGATGGCTGTGTCATTGTGTTCATCATGGCCGTGTCATTGTGTTCATCATGGCCGTGTCACTGTGTTCATCATGGCCGTGTCACTGTGTTCATCATGCCGTGTCACTGTGTTCATCATGGCCGTGTCACTGTGTTCACGATGGCCGTGTCATTGTGTTCATCATGGCCGTGTCACTGTGTTCATCATGGCCGTGTCACTGTGTTCATCATGGCCGTGTCACTGTGTTCATCATGCCGTGTCACTGTGTTCATCATGGCCGTGTCATTGTGTTCATCATGGCCGTGTCACTGTGTTCATCATGGCCGTGTCGCTGTGTTCACGATGGCCGTGTCACTGTGTTCACGATGGCCGTGTCATTGTGTTCATCATGGCCGTGTCACTGTGTTCATCATGGCCGTGTCACTGTGTTCATCATGGCCGTGTCACTGTGTTCATCATGCCGTGTCACTGTGTTCATCATGGCCGTGTCATTGTGTTCATCATGGCCGTCTCACTGTGTTCATCATGGCCGTGTCACTGTGTTCACGATGGCCGTGTCATTGTGTTCATCATGGCCGTGTCACTGTGTTCATCATGGCCGTGTCACTGTGTTCATCATGGCCGTGTCACTGTGTTCATCATGCCGTGTCACTGTGTTCATCATGGCCGTGTCATTGTGTTCATCATGGCCGTGTCACTGTGTTCATCATGGCCGTGTCACTGTGTTCACGATGGCCGTGTCACTGTGTTCATCATGGCCGTGTCACTGTGTTCATCATGGCCGTGTCGTTGTGTTCACGATGGCCGTGTCACTGTGTTCACGATGGCCGTGTCACTGTGTTCATCATGCCGTGTCACTGTGTTCATCATGGCCGTGTCACTGTGTTCATCATGGCCGTGTCACTGTGTTCATCATGGCCGTGTCGCTGTGTTCATCATGGCCGTGTCATTGTGTTCACGATGGCCGTGTCACTGTGTTCATCATGGCCGTGTCATTGTGTTCATCATGGCCGTGTCACTGTGTTCATCATGGCCGTGTCATTGTGTTCACGATGGCCGTGTCACTGTGTTCATCATGGCCGTGTCACTGTGTTCATCATGGCCGTGTCATTGTGTTCACGATGGCCGTGTCACTGTGTTCATCATGGCCGTGTCACTGTGTTCATCATGGCCGTGTCACTGTGTTCACGATGGCCGTGTCACTGTGTTCATCATGGCCGTGTCACTGTGTTCATCATGGCCGTGTCACTGTGTTCATCATGGCCGTGTCGCTGTGTTCATCATGGCCGTGTCACTGTGTTCATCATGGCCGTGTCACTGTGTTCACGATGGTCGTGTCACTGTGTTCATCATGGCCGTGTCACTGTGTTCATCATGGCCGTGTCACTGTGTTCATTATGGCCGTGTCGTTGTGTTCATCATGGCCGTGTCGTTGTGTTCACGATGGCCGTGTCACTGTGTTCATCATGGCCGTGTCACTGTGTTCATCATGGCCGTGTCACTGTGTTCACGATGGCCGTGTCACTGTGTTCATCATGGCCGTGTCGTTGTGTTCACGATGGCCGTGTCACTGTGTTCATCATGGCCGTGTCACTGTGTTCATCATGGCCGTGTCACTGTGTTCACGATGGCCGTGTCACTGTGTTCATCATGGCCGTGTCATTGTGTTCACGATGGCCGTGTCACTGTGTTCATCATGCCGTGTCACTGTGTTCATCATGGCCGTGTCGTTGTGTTCAGGATGGCCGTGTCACTGTGTTCATCATGGCCGTGTCATTGTGTTCACAATGGCCGTGTCACTGTGTTCATCATGGCCGTGTCATTGTGTTCATCATGGCCGTGTCACTGTGTTCATCATGGCCGTGTCACTGTGTTCAAGATGGCTGTGTCACTGTGTTCACGATGGCCGTGTCACTGTGTTCATGATGGCCGTGTCACTGTGTTCATCATGGCCGTGTCACTGTGTTCACGATGGCCGTGTCACTGTGTTCACGATGGCCGTGTCATTGTGTTCATCATGGCCGTGTCATTGTGTTCATCATGGCCGTGTCACTGTGTTCACGATGGCCGTGTCACTGTGTTCACGATGGCCGTGTCATTGTGTTCATTATGGCCGTGTCACTGTGTTCATCATGGCCGTGTCACTGTGTTCATCATGCCGTGTCACTGTGTTCATCATGGCCGTGTCATTGTGTTCATCATGGCCGTGTCACTGTGTTCATCATGGCCGTGTCACTGTGTTCACGATGGCCGTGTCACTGTGTTCATCATGGCCGTGTCACTGTGTTCATCATGGCCGTGTCGTTGTGTTCACGATGGCCGTGTCACTGTGTTCACGATGGCCGTGTCACTGTGTTCATCATGCCGTGTCACTGTGTTCATCATGGCCGTGTCACTGTGTTCATCATGGCCGTGTCACTGTGTTCATCATGGCCGTGTCGCTGTGTTCATCATGGCCGTGTCATTGTGTTCACGATGGCCGTGTCACTGTGTTCATCATGGCCGTGTCATTGTGTTCATCATGGCCGTGTCACTGTGTTCATCATGGCCGTGTCATTGTGTTCACGATGGCCGTGTCACTGTGTTCATCATGGCCGTGTCACTGTGTTCATCATGGCCGTGTCATTGTGTTCACGATGGCCGTGTCACTGTGTTCATCATGGCCGTGTCACTGTGTTCATCATGGCCGTGTCACTGTGTTCACGATGGCCGTGTCACTGTGTTCATCATGGCCGTGTCACTGTGTTCATCATGGCCGTGTCACTGTGTTCATCATGGCCGTGTCGCTGTGTTCATCATGGCCGTGTCACTGTGTTCATCATGGCCGTGTCACTGTGTTCACGATGGTCGTGTCACTGTGTTCATCATGGCCGTGTCACTGTGTTCATCATGGCCGTGTCACTGTGTTCATTATGGCCGTGTCGTTGTGTTCATCATGGCCGTGTCGTTGTGTTCACGATGGCCGTGTCACTGTGTTCATCATGGCCGTGTCACTGTGTTCATCATGGCCGTGTCACTGTGTTCACGATGGCCGTGTCACTGTGTTCATCATGGCCGTGTCGTTGTGTTCACGATGGCCGTGTCACTGTGTTCATCATGGCCGTGTCACTGTGTTCATCATGGCCGTGTCACTGTGTTCACGATGGCCGTGTCACTGTGTTCATCATGGCCGTGTCATTGTGTTCACGATGGCCGTGTCACTGTGTTCATCATGCCGTGTCACTGTGTTCATCATGGCCGTGTCGTTGTGTTCAGGATGGCCGTGTCACTGTGTTCATCATGGCCGTGTCATTGTGTTCACAATGGCCGTGTCACTGTGTTCATCATGGCCGTGTCATTGTGTTCATCATGGCCGTGTCACTGTGTTCATCATGGCCGTGTCACTGTGTTCAAGATGGCCGTGTCACTGTGTTCACGATGGCCGTGTCACTGTGTTCATGATGGCCGTGTCACTGTGTTCATCATGGCCGTGTCACTGTGTTCACGATGGCCGTGTCACTGTGTTCACGATGGCCGTGTCATTGTGTTCATCATGGCCGTGTCATTGTGTTCATCATGGCCGTGTCACTGTGTTCACGATGGCCGTGTCACTGTGTTCACGATGGCCGTGTCATTGTGTTCATTATGGCCGTGTCATTGTGTTCATCATGGCCGTGTCACTGTGTTCATCATGGTCGTGTCGTTGTGTTCATCATGGCCGTGTCGCTGTGTTCATCATGGCCGTGTCACTGTGTTCATCATGGCCGTGTCACTGTGTTCACGATGGCCGTGTCACTGTTCATCATGGCCGTGTCACTGTGTTCATCATGGCCGTGTCACTGTGTTCACGATGGCCGTGTCACTGTGTTCATCATGGCCGTGTCACTGTGTTCACGATGGCCGTGTCATTGTGTTCATCATGGCCGTGTCACTGTGTTCATCATGGCCGTGTCACTGTGTTCATCATGGCCGTGTCATTGTGTTCACGATGGCCGTGTCATTGTGTTCATCATGGCCGTGTCACTGTGTTCATCATGGCCGTGTCACTGTGTTCACGATGGCCGTGTCACTGTGTTCATCATGGCCGTGTCACTGTGTTCATCATGGCCGTGTCACTGTGTTCATGATGGTCGTGTCATTGTGTTCATCATGGCCGTGTCACTGTGTTCATCATGGCCGTGTCACTGTGTTCATCATGGCCGTGTCACTGTGTTCATGATGGTCGTGTCATTGTGTTCATGATGGTCGTGTCATTGTGTTCATCATGGCCGTGTCACTGTGTTCATCATGGCCGTGTCACTGTGTTCACGATGGCCGTGTCACTGTGTTCATCATGGCCGTGTCACTGTGTTCACGATGGCCGTGTCACTGTGTTCATCATGCCGTGTCACTGTGTTCATCATGGCCGTGTCACTGTGTTCACAATGGCCGTGTCACTGTGTTCATCATGGTCGTGTCGTTGTGTTCACAATGGCCGTGTCACTGTTCATCATGGCCGTGTCACTGTGTTCACAATGGCCGTGCCACTGTGTTCATCATGGCCGTGTCACTGTGTTCATCATGGCCGTGTCACTGTGTTCACAATGGCCGTGTCAATGTGTTCACAATGGCCGTGTCACTGTGTTCACAATGGCCGTGTCACTGTGTTCATCATGGCCGTGTCACTGTGTTCATCATGGCCGTGTCACTGTGTTCATCATGGTCGTGTCGTTGTGTTCACGATGGCCGTGTCATTGTGTTCATCATGGCCGTGTCACTGTGTTCACAATGGCCGTGTCACTGTGTTCATCATGGCCGTGTCACTGTGTTCATCATGCCGTGTCACTGTGTTCATCATGGCCGTGTCACTGTGTTCACAATGGCCGTGTCACTGTGTTCATCATGGCCGTGTCACTGTGTTCACGATGGCCGTGTCACTGTGTTCATCATGGCCGTGTCACTGTGTTCATCATGGCCGTGTCACTGTGTTCATCATGGCCGTGTCACTGTGTTCATCATGGCCGTGTCACTGTGTTCACGATGGCCGTGTCATTGTGTTCACGATGGCCGTGTCACTGTGTTCATCATGGCCGTGTCACTGTGTTCACGATGGCCGTGTCACTGTGTTCATCATGGCCGTGTCACTGTGTTCATCATGGCCGTGTCACTGTGTTCATCATGGCCGTGTCACTGTGTTCATCATGGCCGTGTCACTGTGTTCATCATGGCCGTGTCACTGTGTTCATCATGGCCGTGTCATTGTGTTCACGATGGCCGTGCCACTGTGTTCATCATGGCCGTGTCACTGTTCATCATGGCCGTGTCACTGTGTTCATGATGGCCGTGTCACTGTGTTCATGATGGCCGTGTCACTGTGTTCATGATGGCCGTGTCACTGTGTTCATGATGGCCGTGTCACTGTGTTCATGATGGCCGTGTCACTGTGTTCATCATGGCCGTGTCACTGTGTTCATGATGGTCGTGTCACTGTGTTCATGATGGCCGTGTCACTGTGTTCACGATGGCCGTGTCACTGTGTTCACGATGGCCGTGTCACTGTGTTCATCATGGCCGTGTCACTGTGTTCACGATGGCCGTGTCACTGTGTTCATCATGGCCGTGTCACTGTGTTCATCATGGCCGTGTCACTGTTTTCATCATGGCCGTGTCACTGTGTTCATCATGGCCGTGTCACTGTGTTCATCATGGCCGTATCACTGTGTTCATCATGGCCGTGTCACTGTGTTCATCATGGCCGTGTCACTGTGTTCATCATGGCCGTGTCACTGTGTTCATCATGGCCGTGTCACTGTGTTCATCATGGCCGTGTCACTGTGTTCACGATGGCCGTGTCACTGTGTTCATCATGGCCGTGTCACTGTGTTCATCATGGCCGTGTCACTGTGTTCACGATGGCCGTGTCACTGTGTTCACGATGGCCGTGTCGTTGTGTTCATCATGGCCGTGTCACTGTGTTCATCATGGCCGTGTCATTGTGTTCATCATGGCCGTGTCACTGTGTTCACGATGGCCGTGTCATTGTGTTCATCATGGCCGTATCACTGTGTTCATCATGGCCGTGTCACTGTGTTCATCATGGCCGTGTCACTGTGTTCACGATGGCCGTGTCACTGTGTTCATCATGGCCGTGTCACTGTGTTCACGATGGCCGTGTCACTGTGTTCATCATGGCCGTGTCACTGTGTTCATCATGGCCGTGTCACTGTGTTCATCATGGCCGTGTCACTGTGTTCATCATGGCCGTGTCACTGTGTTCATCATGGCCGTGTCACTGTGTTCATCATGGCCGTGTCATTGTGTTCACGATGGCCGTGCCACTGTGTTCATCATGGCCGTGTCACTGTTCATCATGGCCGTGTCACTGTGTTCATGATGGCCGTGTCACTGTGTTCATGATGGCCGTGTCACTGTGTTCATGATGGCCGTGTCACTGTGTTCATGATGGCCGTGTCACTGTGTTCATGATGGCCGTGTCACTGTGTTCATCATGGCCGTGTCACTGTGTTCATGATGGTCGTGTCACTGTGTTCATGATGGCCGTGTCACTGTGGTCACGATGGCCGTGTCACTGTGTTCACGATGGCCGTGTCACTGTGTTCATCATGGCCGTGTCACTGTGTTCACGATGGCCGTGTCACTGTGTTCATCATGGCCGTGTCACTGTGTTCATCATGGCTGTGTCACTGTTTTCATCATGGCCGTGTCACTGTGTTCATCATGGCCGTGTCACTGTGTTCATCATGGCCGTATCACTGTGTTCATCATGGCCGTGTCACTGTGTTCATCATGGCCGTGTCACTGTGTTCATCATGGCCGTGTCACTGTGTTCATCATGGCCGTGTCACTGTGTTCATCATGGCCGTGTCACTGTTCACGATGGCCGTGTCACTGTGTTCATCATGGCCGTGTCACTGTGTTCATCATGGCCGTGTCACTGTGTTCACGATGGCCGTGTCACTGTGTTCACGATGGCCGTGTCGTTGTGTTCATCATGGCCGTGTCACTGTGTTCATCATGGCCGTGTCATTGTGTTCATCATGGCCGTGTCACTGTGTTCACGATGGCCGTGTCATTGTGTTCATCATGGCCGTATCACTGTGTTCATCATGGCCGTGTCACTGTGTTCATCATGGCCGTGTCACTGTGTTCACGATGGCCGTGTCATTGTGTTCATCATGGCCGTGTCACTGTGTTCATCATGGCCGTGTCACTGTGTTCATCATGGCCGTGTCACTGTGTTCACGATGGCCGTGTCACTGTGTTCATCATGGCCGTGTCATTGTGTTCACGATGGCCGTGTCACTGTGTTCATCATGCCGTGTCACTGTGTTCATCATGGCCGTGTCGTTGTGTTCACGATGGCCGTGTCACTGTGTTCATCATGGCCGTGTCATTGTGTTCACGATGGCCGTGTCACTGTGTTTATCATGGCCGTGTCATTGTGTTCATCATGGCCATGTCACTGTGTTCATCATGGCCGTGTCACTGTGTTCAAGATGGCCGTGTCACTGTGTTCACGATGGCCGTGTCACTGTGTTCATGATGGCCGTGTCACTGTGTTCATCATGGCCGTGTCACTGTGTTCACGATGGCCGTGTCACTGTGTTCACGATGGCCGTGTCATTGTGTTCATCATGGCCGTGTCATTGTGTTCATCATGGCCGTGTCACTGTGTTCACGATGGCCGTGTCACTGTGTTCACGATGGCCGTGTCATTGTGTTCATCATGGCCGTGTCATTGTGTTCATCATGGCCGTGTCACTGTGTTCATCATGGTCGTGTCGTTGTGTTCATCATGGCCGTGTCGCTGTGTTCATCATGGCCGTGTCACTGTGTTCATCATGGCCGTGTCACTGTGTTCACGATGGCCGTGTCACTGTTCATCATGGCCGTGTCACTGTGTTCATCATGGCCGTGTCACTGTGTTCACGATGGCCGTGTCACTGTGTTCATCATGGCCGTGTCACTGTGTTCACGATGGCCGTGTCATTGTGTTCATCATGGCCGTGTCACTGTGTTCATCATGGCCGTGTCACTGTGTTCATCATGGCCGTGTCATTGTGTTCACGATGGCCGTGTCATTGTGTTCATCATGGCCGTGTCACTGTGTTCATCATGGCCGTGTCACTGTGTTCACGATGGCCGTGTCACTGTGTTCATCATGGCCGTGTCACTGTGTTCATCATGGCCGTGTCACTGTGTTCATGATGGTCGTGTCATTGTGTTCATCATGGCCGTGTCACTGTGTTCATCATGGCCGTGTCACTGTGTTCATCATGGCCGTGTCACTGTGTTCATGATTGTCGTGTCATTGTGTTCATGATGGTCGTGTCATTGTGTTCATCATGGCCGTGTCACTGTGTTCACGATGGCCGTGTCACTGTGTTCATCATGGCCGTGTCACTGTGTTCACGATGGCCGTGTCACTGTGTTCATCATGCCGTGTCACTGTGTTCATCATGGCCGTGTCACTGTGTTCACAATGGCCGTGTCACTGTGTTCATCATGGTCGTGTCGTTGTGTTCACAATGGCCGTGTCACTGTGTTCATCATGGCCGTGTCACTGTGTTCACAATGGCCGTGTCACTGTGTTCATCATGGCCGTGTCACTGTGTTCATCATGGCCGTGTCACTGTGTTCACAATGGCCGTGTCACTGTGTTCACAATGGCCTTGTCACTGTGTTCACAATGGCCGTGTCACTGTGTTCATCATGGCCGTGTCACTGTGTTCATCATGGCCGTGTCACTGTGTTCATCATGGTCGTGTCGTTGTGTTCACGATGGCCGTGTCATTGTGTTCATCATGGCCGTGTCACTGTGTTCACAATGGCCGTGTCACTGTGTTCATCATGGCCGTGTCACTGTGTTCATCATGCCGTGTCACTGTGTTCATCATGGCCGTGTCACTGTGTTCACAATGGCCGTGTCACTGTGTTCATCATGGCCGTGTCACTGTGTTCACGATGGCCGTGTCACTGTGTTCATCATGGCCGTGTCACTGTGTTCATCATGGCCGTGTCACTGTGTTCATCATGGCCGTGTCACTGTGTTCATCATGGCCGTGTCACTGTGTTCACGATGGCCGTGTCATTGTGTTCACGATGGCCGTGTCACTGTGTTCATCATGGCCGTGTCACTGTGTTCACGATGGCCGTGTCACTGTGTTCATCATGGCCGTGTCACTGTGTTCATCATGGCCGTGTCACTGTGTTCATCATGGTCGTGTCACTGTGTTCATCATGGCCGTGTCACTGTGTTCATCATGGCCGTGTCATTGTGTTCACGATGGCCGTGCCACTGTGTTCATCATGGCCGTGTCACTGTGTTCATCATGGCCGTGTCACTGTGTTCATGATGGCCGTGTCACTGTGTTCATGATGGCCGTGTCACTGTGTTCATGATGGCCGTGTCACTGTGTTCATGATGGCCGTGTCACTGTGTTCATCATGGCCGTGTCACTGTGTTCATGATGGCCGTGTCACTGTGTTCATGATGGCCGTGTCACTGTGTTCACGATGGCCGTGTCACTGTGTTCACGATGGCCGTGTCACTGTGTTCATCATGGCCGTGTCACTGTGTTCACGATGGCCGTGTCACTGTGTTCATCATGGCCGTGTCACTGTGTTCATCATGGCCGTGTCACTGTGTTCATCATGGCCGTGTCACTGTGTTCATCATGGCCGTGTCACTGTGTTCATCATGGCCGTATCACTGTGTTCATCATGGCCGTGTCACTGTGTTCATCATGGCCGTGTCACTGTGTTCATCATGGCCGTGTCACTGTGTTCATCATGGCCGTGTCACTGTGTTCATCATGGCCGTGTCACTGTGTTCACGATGGCCGTGTCACTGTGTTCATCATGGCCGTGTCACTGTGTTCATCATGGCCGTGTCACTGTGTTCACGATGGCCGTGTCACTGTGTTCACGATGGCCGTGTCGTTGTGTTCATCATGGCCGTGTCACTGTGTTCATCATGGCCGTGTCATTGTGTTCATCATGGCCGTGTCACTGTGTTCACGATGGCTGTGTCATTGTGTTCATCATGGCCGTGTCACTGTGTTCATCATGGCCGTGTCACTGTGTTCATCATGGCCGTGTCACTGTGTTCATCATGGCCGTGTCACTGTGTTCACGATGGCCGTGTCATTGTGTTCATCATGGCCGTGTCACTGTGTTCATCATGGCCGTGTCACTCTGTTCATCATGGCCGTGTCATTGTGTTCATCATGGCCGTGTCACTGTTCACGATGGCTGTGTCACTGTGTTCATCATGGCCGTGTCATTGTGTTCACGATGGCCGTGTCACTGTGTTCATCATGGCCGTGTCACTGTGTTCATCATGGCCGTGTCGTTGTGTTCATCATGGCCGTGTCACTGTGTTCATCATGGCCGTGTCACTGTGTTCACCATGGTCGTGTCACTGTGTTCATCATGGCCGTGTCACTGTGTTCATCATGGCCGTGTCACTGTGTTCATCATGGCCGTGTCACTGTGTTCATGATGGCCGTGTCACTGTGTTCATCATGGCCGTGTCACTGTGTTCATCATGGCCGTGTCACTGTTCATCATGCCGTGTCACTGTGTTCATGATGGCCGTGTCACTGTGTTCATCATGCAGTGTCACTGTGTTCATCATGGCCGTGTCACTGTGTTCATCATGGCCGTGTCACTGTGTTCATCATGGCAGTGTCACTGTGTTCATCATGGCCGTGTCACTGTGTTCATGGCAGTGTCACTGTGTTCATCATGGCCATGTCACTGTGTTCATCATGGCCGTGTCACTGTGTTCATCATGGCAGTGTCACTGTGTTCATCATGGTCGTGTCACTGTGTTCATCATGGCCGTGTCACTGTGTTCATCATGGCCGTGTCACTGTGTTCATCATGGCCGTGTTACTGTGTTCATCATGGTCGTGTCACTCGTCCTGGCTCTGCCCACCCACCCCCACGTCGTTGCTACTTGACACGTGGCTGCGTGGGCGGTGTGCTGTCCGTGTCCGTGTGTGTGTGTCCGTGTGTGTGTGTCCGTGTGTGTGTGTGTGTGTCCGTGTGTGTGTGTCCGTGTGTGTGTGTGTGTGTCCGTGTGTGTGTGTGTCCGTGTGTGTGTGTGTGTGTCCGTGCGTGTGTGTGTCCGTGTGTGCACAGAGAAGCGCCTCGCCCACCTACATCGAGGAACAGAAGCAGCTGAAAGCCAGGTGAGCCTCCTCCCCCGCTCCCCCCCCCCCCCCCCACAGACTCGTTAAACCGGCCACCACCGACGCAGGCAATGGGCAATGTCTGTCACGCAAATACAACGACGTGCCGATGCGTTTCTAGTTCAGCACATCGGAGTGTCGGAGAGTCGGGGTTCTCACGCGAAAAAACACGCGTGGTAAATACATCGTTATTACCATGGGATATTGTTGCCAGCGTCAAAGTATGTCAGATAGGAATAGGTTTTACCCTTTCTGGCAATTAAAGCAGGTGTTACGATGTTCAAACAGCAACGTTTTGCGACCTATTCGTATTTTCTATGCCTTGATACTGCCAAAAAGATATCCCACTTCAGTTTTTTCAGTTTCACTATTTAGGTATAGCCCTGTGAGCCATTCGGCTCTTGACTCGGGTGCAACCGCAACAAACAAAAACATGAACAAGAAAACATCTTCAAGTGACTACACGCAATCAGAAAAATCCAGGAAAAAAACAGCAAAAGTCTTCCAGAAAAAGCACCGTACATCAACGCTGCGTGCAAAAATCCCAGTGGGATGCAAGTCAAACAATAACAACCATAAGACAATTTAGATTAAAGTTATCAGGCTAACTCTGTACTACAACAAACAAATATGGCTAATCCAAACGTTTTCGAAATCACCAAAATAAAGCCATAAAAACAATGTAACAGTGATCATAGGAGCTGTGATTGAAATTTAGCAATAAACGATCTACATGACATGTACCACCAAACTGTGCAGCCGTATCTGGCTGCATGAGTCACTCTACAACAGCAGGAGCATCAGTCGGAGTATCGCTGCCCGACCCGAACTCCTCGTGTTCTGGCACTGGTAGTGAGACACTAGTCCAGTACAGAAGGGAGTCTGGTGTCGGCCAATCAGTTTGAAAGGCAATTTAACACGTATGAGGCTTTCGCGATCAATATTATTCATAATCAACGTTTTTGGGTTTAGATCGAGTTATTTATAAATGTGTCGTAACCCTCCACCACCCGACACGGCCAATCAGTAAAAAAGTGTCACGTTGACAAAAGACAAATAGTTCACTGCTTTAGCCCACCGGTGTGTTGAAGCGTGAAACCACAACATTTACAATTTGAGTTGTATGACGTTTCGCTGGAAATTGCATCCAGCATCATCGGGCAATTTGCCAGAATGGTGAGGCTCTGCTCTGTCTCCCGTTCTTCTATAGAGCAATGCATGACTTATCAGAGCATGCTTGTTTGCATGTTCGCTTACAGTACGTGTGGTTAATGCTCACTTGATGAAGGTATCGATTTTGGTGTTAAAACAACTCCTGTTATATTGGCAGAAAGGGTGAAATCTATTTTTATTTTCCCCAAAAGTATTTTATTCACGAAACGATTCGGGTACATGCAGAGGTTATGAAATGGGGGTTAAAATCTAATCTCATCTTTCATCATTTTGGATAATGCCAAGAAAGTTATCCATAGATATCAATTCAGCCGTAAATAATAATAATAATACAGGGACTCCTCTACTTACGAACGAAATTTAGCAATAAACGATCTCCAGGTGTCTCTGTTCGTAAGTCGATTTGTTCATAAGTCGATTTGTTCATAAGTCGAGGAGTGCCTGTGATTGAGAGTGGACTGCAGGCCGATGAAGCCGTGCTCAGGCGTTGGCGAGCGCAAGGAGGCTTGGGGCTGTTTCGGGCTCTGCTGGTGGCCGTAGCCAAAACTACCGCCGCCCCTTCCTCTTTCGACAGCTTCAAAAAGTTCATAGATGACAGCGACGACGACGACGAAGACGACGACGATGCTGGTGGAGGTGGAGATGATGAAGAAGCAGGAGGAGGAGGAGGAGGATTCCTGAAGAAACGCGTCAAGAGCAATGAGGAGAAGGTGAGAAGGTGACCGGGACTCTCGGAGCTCCGAGTCATTCCTCCCCACTCCCGTCACTCCGTCTCCCTCTCGGGCGCTCTCTGCCGCTGGTTGCCATTGCCCTGTGGTTGCCGTTGAGCTTGACCCGATGTCATCGGAGGTGGTGAGTGGCTGTGTGAGTGGGTGAGTGACTGTGTGAGTGGGTGAGTGACTGGGTGAGTGACTGTGTGAGTGGGTGAGTGACTGTGTGAGTGGGTGAGTGGGTGAGTGACTGTGTGAGTGGGTGAGTGGGTGAGTGACTGTGTGAGTGGGTGAGTGGCTGTGTGAGTGGGTGAGTGACTGTGTGAGTGGGTGAGTGACTGTGTGAGTGGGTGAGTGGCTGTGTGAGTGGGTGAGTAACTGTGTGAGTGGGTGAGTGACTGGGTGAGTGACTGTGTGAGTGGGTGAGTGGGTGAGTGACTGTGTGAGTGGGTGAGTGGCTGTGTGAGTGAGTGAGTGACTGTGTGAGTGGGTGAGTGACTGTGTGATTGAGTGGCTGAGTGAGTGGCTGAGTGACTGTGTGAGTGGTGAGTGGGTGAGTGAGTGGGTGAGTGACTGTGTGAGTGGGTGAGTGACTGTGTTAGTGGGTGAGTGACTATGTGAGTGTGTGAGTGGCTATGTGATTGAGTGAGTGACTGTGTGAGTGGGTGAGTGACTGAGTGACTATGTGAGTGGGTGAGTGACTATGTGAGTGGGTGAGTGGCTATGTGAGTGGGTGAGTGACTATGTGAGTGGGTGAGTGGCTGTGTTAGTGGGTGAGTGACTATGTGAGTGTGTGAGTGGCTATGTGATTGAGTGAGTGGCTGTGTGAGTGGGTGAGTGACTGTGTGATTGAGTGGCTGAGTGAGTGGCTGAGTGACTGTGTGAGGGGTGAGTGGGTGAGTGAGTGGGTGAGTGACTGTGAGAGTGGGTGAGTGACTGTGTTAGTGGGTGAGTGACTGAGTGACTATGTGAGTGGGTGAGTGACTATGTGAGTGGGTGAGTAGCTATGTGAGTGGGTGAGTTACTATGTGAGTGGGTGAGTGGCTGTGTGAGTGGGTGAGTGGCTATGTGAGTGGGTGAGTGACTATGTGAGTGGGTGAGTGGCTGTGTGAGTGGGTGAGTGGCTATGTGAGTGGGTGAGTGACTATGTGAGTGGGTGAGTGACTGTGTGAGTGGGTGAGTGACTGTGAGTGGGTGAGGGGCTATGTGAGTGGGTGAGTGACTATGTGAGTGTGTGAGTGGCTATGTGATTGAGTGAGTGACTGTGTGAGTGGGTGAGTGACTGAGTGACTATGTGAGTGGGTGAGTGACTATGTGAGTGGGTGAGTGACTATGTGAGTGGGTGAGTGGCTGTGTGAGTGGGTGAGTGAGTGGGTGAGTGGCTGCGTGAGTGGGTGAGTGACTGTGTGAGTGGGTGACAGTGTGAGTGGCTGTGAGTGGGTGAGTGGCTGTGTGAGTGGGTGAGTGGCTGTGTGAGTGGGTGAGTGGCTGTGTGAGTGGGTGAGTGACTGTGTGAGTGGGTGAGTGGCTGTGTGAGTGGGTGAGTGACTGTGTGAGTGGGTGAGTGACTGTGTGAGTGGGTGAGTGACTGGGTGAGTGACTGTGTGAGTGGGTGAGTGACTGTGTGAGTGGGTGAGTGACTGTGTGAGTGAGTGGGTGAGTGGCTGTGTGAGTGGGTGAGTGACTGTGTGAGTGGGTGAGTGACTGTGTGAGTGGGTGAGTGACTGTGTGAGTGGGTGAGTGACTGTGTGAGTGGGTGAGTGGCTGTGTGAGTGGGTGAGTGGGTGAGTGAGTGGGTGAGTGGCTGTGTGAGTGGGTGAGTGACTGTGTGAGTGGGTGAGTGGGTGAGTGAGTGGGTGAGTGGCTGTGTGAGTGGGTGAGTGACTGTGTGAGTGGGTGAGTGAGTGGGTGAGTGGCTGTGTGAGGGGTGAGTGGCTATGTGAGTGGGTGAGTGGCTGTGTGAGTGGGTGAGTGACTGTGTGAGTGGGTGAGTGACTGTGTGAGTGGGTGAGTGGCTATGTGAGTGGGTGAGTGGCTGTGTGAGTGGGTGAGTGGCTATGTGAGTGGGTGAGTGACTGTGTGAGTGGGTGAGTGGCTGTGTGAGTGGGTGAGTGACTGTGTGATTGAGTGGCTGAGTGAGTGGCTGAGTGACTGTGTGAGGGGTGAGTGGGTGAGTGAGTGGGTGAGTGACTGTGTGAGTGGATGAGTGACTGTGTTAGTGGGTGAGTGACTATGTGAGTGTGTGAGTGGCTGTGTGAGTGGGTGAGTGGCTGTGTGAGTGGGTGAGTAACTGTGTGAGTGGGTGAGTGACTGGGTGAGTGACTGTGTGAGTGGGTGAATGGGTGAGTGACTGTGTGAGTGGGTGAGTGGCTGTGTGAGTGGGTGAGTGACTGTGTGAGTGGGTGAGTGACTGTGTGATTGAGTGGCTGAGTGAGTGGCTGAGTGACTGTGTGAGGGGTGAGTGGGTGAGTGAGTGGGTGAGTGACTGTGTGAGTGGGTGAGTGACTGTGTTAGTGGGTGAGTGACTATGTGAGTGTGTGAGTGGCTATGTGATTGAGTGAGTGACTGTGTGAGTGGGTGAGTGACTGAGTGACTATGTGAGTGGGTGAGTGACTATGTGAGTGGGTGAGTGGCTATGTGAGTGGGTGAGTGACTATGTGAGTGGGTGAGTGGCTGTGTTAGTGGGTGAGTGACTATGTGAGTGTGTGAGTGGCTATGTGATTGAGTGAGTGGCTGTGTGAGTGGGTGAGTGACTGTGTGATTGAGTGGCTGAGTGAGTGGCTGAGTGACTGTGTGAGGGGTGAGTGGGTGAGTGAGTGGGTGAGTGACTGTGTGAGTGGGTGAGTGACTGTGTTAGTGGGTGAGTGACTGAGTGACTATGTGAGTGGGTGAGTTACTATGTGAGTGGGTGAGTGGCTGTGTGAGTGGGTGAGTGGCTATGTGAGTGGGTGAGTGACTATGTGAGTGGGTGAGTGGCTGTGTGAGTGGGTGAGTGGCTATGTGAGTGGGTGAGTGACTATGTGAGTGGGTGAGTGACTGTGTGAGTGGGTGAGTGACTGTGAGTGGGTGAGGGGCTATGTGAGTGGGTGAGTGACTGTGTGAGTGGGTGACAGTGTGAGTGGCTGTGAGTGGGTGAGTGACTGTGTGAGTGGGTGAGTGGCTGTGTGAGTGGGTGAGTGGCTGTGTGAGTGGGTGAGTGACTGTGTGAGTGGGTGAGTGGCTGTGTGAGTGGGTGAGTGACTGTGTGAGTGGGTGAGTGACTGTGTGAGTGGGTGAGTGACTGGGTGAGTGACTGTGTGAGTGGGTGAGTGACTGTGTGAGTGGGTGAGTGACTGGGTGAGTGAGTGGGTGAGTGGCTGTGTGAGTGGGTGAGTGACTGTGTGAGTGGGTGAGTGACTGTGTGAGTGGGTGAGTGACTGTGTGAGTGGGTGAGTGACTGTGTGAGTGGGTGAGTGACTGAGTGACTATGTGAGTGGGTGAGTGACTATGTGAGTGGGTGAGTGACTATGTGAGTGGGTGAGTGGCTGTGTGAGTGGGTGAGTGAGTGGGTGAGTGGCTGCGTGAGTGGGTGAGTGACTGTGTGAGTGGGTGACAGTGTGAGTGGCTGTGAGTGGGTGAGTGACTGTGTGAGTGGGTGAGTGGCTGTGTGAGTGGGTGAGTGGCTGTGTGAGTGGGTGAGTGACTGTGTGAGTGGGTGAGTGGCTGTGTGAGTGGGTGAGTGACTGTGTGAGTGGGTGAGTGACTGTGTGAGTGGGTGAGTGACTGGGTGAGTGACTGTGTGAGTGGGTGAGTGACTGTGTGAGTGGGTGAGTGACTGGGTGAGTGAGTGGGTGAGTGGCTGTGTGAGTGGGTGAGTGACTGTGTGAGTGGGTGAGTGACTGTGTGAGTGGGTGAGTGACTGTGTGAGTGGGTGAGTGACTGTGTGAGTGGGTGAGTGGCTGTGTGAGTGGGTGAGTGGGTGAGTGAGTGGGTGAGTGGCTGTGTGAGTGGGTGAGTGACTGTGTGAGTGGGTGAGTGGGTGAGTGAGTGGGTGAGTGGCTGTGTGAGTGGGTGAGTGACTGTGTGAGTGGGTGAGTGAGTGGGTGAGTGGCTGTGTGAGGGGTGAGTGGCTATGTGAGTGGGTGAGTGGCTGTGTGAGTGGGTGAGTGACTGTGTGAGTGGGTTAATGGCAAGGTGAGTGACTGTGTGAGTGGGTGAGTGGCTGTGTGAGTGGGTGAGTGGCTGTGTGAGTGGGTGAGTGGCTATGTGAGTGGGTGAGTGACTGTGTGAGTGGGTGAGTGGCTGTGTGAGTGGGTGAGTGACTGTGTGATTGAGTGGCTGAGTGAGTGGCTGAGTGACTGTGTGAGGGGTGAGTGGGTGAGTGAGTGGGTGAGTGACTGTGTGAGTGGATGAGTGACTGTGTTAGTGGGTGAGTGACTATGGTAGTGTGTGAGTGGCTATGTGATTGAGGGTGAGTGACTGTGTGAGTGGGTGAGTGACTGATTGACTATGTGAGTGGGTGAGTGGCTATGTGAGTGGGTGAAGTGACTGTGTGAAGTGGGGGAGTGGCTGTGTGAGTGTGTGAGGGGCTATGTGAGTGGGTGAGTGGCTGTGTGAGTGGGGTGAGGGGCTATGTGAGTGGGTGAGTGACTGTGTGAGTGGGTGAGGGGCTATGTGAGTGGTGATGACTGGTGAAGTGGGTGAGTGACTGTGTGAGTGGGACTGTGTGAGTGGGTGAGTGACTGTGTGAGTGGGTGAGTGACTATGTGAGTGGGTGAGTGACTGTGTGAGTGGGTGAGGGGCTATGTGAGTGGGTGAGTGGCTGTGTGAGTGGGTGAGGGGCTATGTGAGTGGTGTGAGTGACTGTGTGAGTGGGTGAGTGACTGTGTGAGTGGGTGAGGGGCTATGTGAGTGGGTGAGTGGCTGTGTGAGTGGGTGAGGGGTATGTGAGTGGGTGAGTGACTGTGTGAGTGGGTGAGTGGCTGTGTGAGTGGGTGACTGTGTGAGTGGGTGAGTGGCTGTGTGAGTGGGTGAGTGACTGTGTGAGTGGGTGAGTGACTGGGTGAGTGACTGTGTGAGTGGGTGAATGGGTGAGTGACTGTGTGAGTGGGTGAGTGGCTGTGTGAGTGGGTGAGTGACTGTGTGAGTGGGTGAGTGACTGTGTGATTGAGTGGCTGAGTGAGTGGCTGAGTGACTGTGTGAGGGGTGAGTGGGTGAGTGAGTGGGTGAGTGACTGTGTGAGTGGGTGAGTGACTGTGTTAGTGGGTGAGTGACTATGTGAGTGTGTGAGTGGCTATGTGATTGAGTGAGTGACTGTGTGAGTGGGTGAGTGACTGAGTGACTATGTGAGTGGGTGAGTGACTATGTGAGTGGGTGAGTGGCTATGTGAGTGGGTGAGTGACTATGTGAGTGGGTGAGTGGCTGTGTTAGTGGGTGAGTGACTATGTGAGTGTGTGAGTGGCTATGTGATTGAGTGAGTGGCTGTGTGAGTGGGTGAGTGACTGTGTGATTGAGTGGCTGAGTGAGTGGCTGAGTGACTGTGTGAGGGGTGAGTGGGTGAGTGAGTGGGTGAGTGACTGTGTGAGTGGGTGAGTGACTGTGTTAGTGGGTGAGTGACTGAGTGACTATGTGAGTGGGTGAGTTACTATGTGAGTGGGTGAGTGGCTGTTGTGAGTGGGTGAGTGGCTATGTGAGTGGGTGAGTGACTATGTGAGTGGGTGAGTGGCTGTGTGAGTGGGTGAGTGGCTATGTGAGTGGGTGAGTGACTATGTGAGGTGGGTGAGTGACTGTGTGAGTGGGTGAGTGACTGTGAGTGGGTGAGGGGCTATGTGAGTGGGTGAGTGACTGTGTGAGTGGGTGACAGTGTGAGTGGCTGTGAGTGGGTGAGTGACTGTGTGAGTGGGTGAGTGGCTGTGTGAGTGGGTGAGTGGCTGTGTGAGTGGGTTGAGTGACTGTGTGAGTGGGTGAGTGGCTGTGTGAGTGGGTGAGTGACTGTGTGAGTGGGTGAGTGACTGTGTGAGTGGGTGAGTGACTGGGTGAGTGGCTGTGTGAGTGGGTGAGTGACTGTGTGAGTGGGTGAGTGGACTGGGTGAGTGAGTGGGTGAGTGGCTGTGTGAGTGGGTGAGTGACTGTGTGAGTGGGTGAGTGACTGTGTGAGTGGGTGAGTGACTGTGTGAGTGGGTGAGTGACTGTGTGAGTGGGTGAGTGACTGAGTGGACTATGTGAGTGGGTGAGTGACTATGTGAGTGGGTGAGTGACTATGTGAGTGGGTGAGTGGCTGTGTGAGTGGGTGAGTGAGTGGGTGAGTGGCTGCGTGAGTGGGTGAGTGACTGTGTGAGTGGGTGACAGTGTGAGTGGCTGTGAGTGGGTGAGTGACTGTGTGAGTGGGTGAGTGGCTGTGTGAGTGGGTGAGTGGCTGTGTGAGTGGGTGAGTGACTGTGTGAGTGGGTGAGTGGCTGTGTGAGTGGGTGAGTGACTGTGTGAGTGGGTGAGTGACTGTGTGAGTGGGTGAGTGACTGGGTGAGTGACTGTGTGAGTGGGTGAGTGACTGTGTGAGTGGGTGAGTGACTGGGTGAGTGAGTGGGTGAGTGGCTGTGTGAGTGGGTGAGTGACTGTGTGAGTGGGTGAGTGACTGTGTGAGTGGGTGAGTGACTGTGTGAGTGGGTGAGTGACTGTGTGAGTGGGTGAGTGGCTGTGTGAGTGGGTGAGTGGGTGAGTGAGTGGGTGAGTGGCTGTGTGAGTGGGTGAGTGACTGTGTGAGTGGGTGAGTGGGTGAGTGAGTGGGTGAGTGGCTGTGTGAGTGGGTGAGTGACTGTGTGAGTGGGTGAGTGAGTGGGTGAGTGGCTGTGTGAGGGGTGAGTGGCTATGTGAGTGGGTGAGTGGCTGTGTGAGTGGGTGAGTGACTGTGTGAGTGGGTGAGTGACTGTGTGAGTGGGTGAGTGGCTGTGTGAGTGGGTGAGTGGCTGTGTGAGTGGGTGAGTGGCTATGTGAGTGGGTGAGTGACTGTGTGAGTGGGTGAGTGGCTGTGTGAGTGGGTGAGTGACTGTGTGATTGAGTGGCTGAGTGAGTGGCTGAGTGACTGTGTGAGGGGTGAGTGGGTGAGTGAGTGGGTGAGTGACTGTGTGAGTGGATGAGTGACTGTGTTAGTGGGTGAGTGACTATGTGAGTGTGTGAGTGGCTATGTGATTGAGTGAGTGACTGTGTGAGTGGGTGAGTGACTGATTGACTATGTGAGTGGGTGAGTGGCTATGTGAGTGGGTGAGTGACTGTGTGAGTGGGGGAGTGGCTGTGTGAGTGGGTGAGGGGCTATGTGAGTGGGTGAGTGGCTGTGTGAGTGGGTGAGGGGCTATGTGAGTGGGTGAGTGACTGTGTGAGTGGGTGAGGGGCTATGTGAGTGGGTGAGTGACTGTGTGAGTGGGTGAGTGACTGTGTGAGTGGGTGAGTGACTGTGTGAGTGGGTGAGTGACTGTGTGAGTGGGTGAGTGACTATGTGAGTGGGTGAGTGACTGTGTGAGTGGGTGAGGGGCTATGTGAGTGGGTGAGTGGCTGTGTGAGTGGGTGAGGGGCTATGTGAGTGGGTGAGTGACTGTGTGAGTGGGTGAGTGACTGTGTGAGTGGGTGAGGGGCTATGTGAGTGGGTGAGTGGCTGTGTGAGTGGGTGAGGGGCTATGTGAGTGGGTGAGTGACTGTGTGAGTGGGTGAGTGGCTGTGTGAGTGGGTGACTGTGTGAGTGGGTGAGTGGCTGTGTGAGTGGGTGAGTGACTGTGTGAGTGGGTGAGTGACTGTGTGAGTGGGTGAGTGGCTGTGTGAGTGGGTGAGTGGCTATGTGAGTGGTGAGGGGCTATGTGAGTGGGTGAGTGACTGTGTGAGTGGGTGAGTGGCTGTGTGAGTGGGTGAGTGGCTGTGTGAGTGGGTGAGTGGCTGTGTGAGTGGGTGAGGGGCTATGTGAGGGGTGAGTGGCTGTGTGGTGGGTGAGGGGCTGTGTGAGTGGGTGAGTGACTGTGTGAGTGGGTGAGTGGCTGTGTGAGTGGGTGAGTGACTGTGTGAGTGGGTGAGTGGCTGTGTGAGTGGGTGAGTGACTGTGTGAGTGGGTGAGTGGCTGTGTGAGTGGGTGGAGTGACTGTGTGAGTGGGTGAGTGGCTGTGTGAGTGGGTGAGTGGCTATGTGAGTGGGTGAGGGGCTATGTGAGTGGGTGAGTGACTGTGTGAGTGGGTGAGTGGCTGTGTGAGTGGTGTGAGTGGCTGGTGAGTGGTGAGTGACTGTGTGAGTGGGTGAGGGGCTATGTGAGTGGGTGAGTGGCTGTGTGAGTGGGTGAGGGGCTATGTGAGTGGGTGAGTGACTGTGTGAGTGGGTTGAGTGACTGTGTGAGTGGGTGAGGGGCTATGTGAGTGGGTGAGTGGCTGTGTGAGTGGGTGAGGGGCTATGTGAGTGGGTGAGTGACTGTGTGAGTGGGTGAGTGACTGTGTGAGTGGGTGAGTGGCTGTGTGAGTGGGTGAGTGACTGTGTGAGTGGGTGAGTGGCTGTGTGAGTGGGTGAGTGACTGTGTGAGTGGGTGAGTGGCTGTGTGAGTGGGTGAGTGGCTATGTGAGTGGGTGAGGGGCTATGTGAGTGGGTGAGTGACTGTGTGAGTGGGTGAGTGGCTGTGTGAGTGGGTGAGTGGCTGTTTGAGTGGGTGAGTGACTGTGTGAGTGGGTGAGGGGCTATGTGAGTGGGTGAGTGACTGTGTGAGGGGTGAGTGGCTGTATGAGTGGGTGAGTGGCTATGTGAGTGGGTGAGTGACTGTGTGAGTAGGTGAGTGACTGTGTGAGTGGGTGAGTGGCTGTGTGAGTGGGTGAGTGACTACGTGAGTGGGTGAGTGACTGTGTGAGTGGGTGAGTGGCTGTGTGAGTGGGTGAGTGACTGTGTGAGTGGGTGAGTGACTGTGTGAGTGGGTGAGTGACTGTGTGAGTGGGTGAGTGGCTGTGTGAGTGGGTGAGTGGCTGTGTGAGTGGGTGAGTGACTACGTGAGTGGGTGAGTGACTGTGTGAGTGGGTGAGTGACTGTGTGAGTGGGTGAGTGGCTGTGTGAGTGGGTGAGTGACTGTGTGAGTGGGTGAGGGGCTATGTGAGTGGGTGAGTGGCTGTGTGAGTGGGTGAGTGGCTGTGTGAGTGGGTGAGTGGCTGTGTGAGTGGGTGAGTGGCTGTGTGAGTGGGTGAGTGGCTGTGTGAGTGGGTGAGTGGCTGTGTGAGTGACTGTGTTAGTGGGTGAGTGACTGTGTGAGTGGGTGAGTGACTGTGTGAGTGGGTGAGTGACTGTGTGAGTGGGTGAGTGACTGTGTGAGTGGGTGAGTGATTGTGTGAGTGGGTGAGTGACTGTGTGAGTGGGTGAGTGACTGTGAGTGGGTGAGTGGCTGTGTGAGTGGGTGAGTGGCTGTGTGAGTGAGTGAGGGGCTGTGTGAGTGGGTGAGTGACTGTGTTAGTGGGTGAGTGGCTATATGAGTGGGTGAGTGACTTTGTGAGTGGGTGAGTGACTATGTGAGTGGGTGAGTGGCTATGTGAGTGGGTGAGTGACTATGTGAGTGGGTGAGTGACTATGTGAGTGTGTGAGTGGCTGTGTGAGTGGGTGAGTGGCTGTGTGAGTGGGTGAGTGGCTATGTGAGTGGGTGAGTGACTGTGTGAGTGGGTGAGTGGCTGTGTGAGTGGGTGAGGGGCTATGTGAGTGGGTGAGGGGCTATGTGAGTGGGTGAGTGACTGTGTGAGTGGGTGAGTGACTGTGAGTGGGTGAGTGACTATGTGAGTGGGTGAGTGACTATGTGAGTGGGTGAGTGACTATGTGAGTGACTGTGTGAGTGGGTGAGTGACTATGTGAGTGACTATGTGAGTGACTATGTGAGTGTGTGTATGTTGAACTTTTTTTTCACCGTACGTAGCCAACCGTGCTCATCGGAGGCACGGGGGGAAGGGCAACAAACTAAACAAGCAGCAGTTCTAAAGAAATTAGTTTTGTTAATCTCGATGATGATGATGTCAAAGTGCATTATAGCTCCCAGTGACTTCCTAACATTGTAAGGACGAGCGTTCCAGACGGCCGCAGAAGGGCATCTGAAAGTGCCGCATGATGGTTACCCAGAAGCCGCTGTGAGGATGAGCGGAGTTTGTGGCGTGAAGCTTTACGCTCCTCTACGAGATCAGCAGCAAGGTGGCTCACGTGTGGCAAGCACTTTGTGTGTGTAAAGAGCGCGACTTTGCAATGAATTCGTTCCAGAAGCCAATGCAGTTCGGCGAGCACCAGACGGACACGGTGTCGGATCTCGCTGTACCCCGTCACGACGTGTGCCAGGCAATGTACACGCTGCAGCTGGCTCATGTTTTTGCCAGACGTCCCGTAGAGCAGCGAGTTGCAACAATCGAGCCTTGCCTACGACACTGCTGCCGCACGCCAACCGCGTTGGCTGTGTCATGACTCAGTAAGTGCCCGAATGTGTCGTGGTGCCCTGATATGAAACTTGCAGGACTTTGCTACATTTTGCACGCGGTGATCAAATGATACATTCTGGTCGCGTGCGGTTGCCGAGGCACTTGAGATGAGGAGAAAACTGGAATCTGGAGTCTGCGATCGCTACGACTGATCCTCTCTCGCTGGTCACCGTGGTCCCTGGATGGATCTCGTGGGCCGCGGTGGCTAACAGATGTTGACTACCTCGCCTGGTCTGCAGGAGGTCGTGAGTTCGATCCTGACAATGCCTGCTGCTGCTGCTGTATATTTGGAGTCTGCGTCTCTCTCTCATCATCACGGTGGCTAGGAGATGTTAACGACCTCGCCTGGTCTGCAGCAGGTCGTGAGCTCGACCCTGACGATGCCTGCTGCTGCTGCTGTATATTTGGAGTCTGCGTCTCTCTCTCATCATCACGGTGGCTAGGAGATGTTAACGACCTCGCCTGGCCTACAGGAGTTCGTGGGTTCGATCCCGACCCTGACGATGCCTGCTGCTGTATATTTGGAGTATGCGTCTCTCTCCCTGTGATCGCGTGGATTTTTTCTCCGGGTCCTCTGGTTTTTTCCCTCCACATTTAGAATCAACGTCTTGCATTTAGAATGTGTGGCTACAGCGACACATTTCCACGTGATAAGAACGCCACTTCGTTGTGCTGTTTGTTTGAGGCCAGGATGCTTCTGAAAAAGAGTTATACAGCTCAGTGGGCTCTACCTTGTGAAATATAATAGTTTAGTGTATGGGTCTCTATAGGTGTCTATGCATGTCTATGGGTCACTATGTGTCTCTAAGAATCTCTATGTCTCTGTATCTCTATGAGTCTCTATGAGTCTCTATGCGTCTCTGTGCGATTGGAGTATTTGGCTCCCGCTATAAATCTCCACACGATGATGATAAGCCGCTTCCATTGAACAGCGATCATTTGTGGCAGCCAGCTCCCTGCCGATAGAGAGCTACTGCATAGCTCAGCAGTGGGCCGCCTGAGCTGGGAAAAAGAAAACAAAATCGTTTTAAATAGTTGAGAACGTTCAGCACCAAGTCTTGACGAGCCACAAGTTCGTTGCACTCGAGGGTCATGCGTCTGGGCCCGGCACGGCACGGCCCGGCCCGGCACGGCTCGGCACGGCCCGGCACGGCACGGCACGGCCCGGCCCGGCACGGCCCGGCACGGCTCGGCACGGCACGGCCCGGCACGGGCCGGCCCGGCCCGGCACGGCACGGCACGGGCCGGCCCGCCCCGCCCCGCTCCACCAATGCAATCAACTCCAAACCTTGTCAGACCTCACTTTCCCTATCATCACCCTCCCTTCCCATCTATTCCCCTCCCCAACACTCAAACCTCGTCCCTTTTCCCCATCAGCCACTACTTATGTATACCATCTATAATTCTTGCAAAACGATTCGACAAAGGCACTTTTTAGAAATCCTACATAAGAGATGAGATATCGTGGAGCTCATAGCGCGACGTGAACCAGGTTCATACATTGGCCTTCGTAAGGCCCTCCGTGACATCCTAGAATAGTTCCCATCGTCATTATTTAACTAAAACTAAACTGTGATAATTGTTTTTTACCCTTTTATCTGGCAACAAAAGTGACACCTTTTTTACGAGTAGGCATGTTTGCATAGACCACAATACCTGCAGTCATAATGCAAACATGACTCCTCGTAAAAAAGGTGTCAGTTTTGTTGCCAGATAAAAGGGTAAAAAAACAATTATCATATTTTGCTACTGGCAAATGAGGTACCAATGGTGTAAATGCTTACCCGAGCTCTCATACTCTGATGGTGCATTGTCTTTGAGTTGTGCGCCTTTTGGCGTCATCTGGTCCAACCCATGTGAGACTAGGCTCTCAGGAAAGCTGTCTCGGGTGTGGACCAATCAACTTCAAGGACAGTGCACATTATCAGAGTTATGTTTTTTGTTTGCATTATGACTGCAGGTATTGTGGTCTATGCAAACATGACTCCTCGTAAAAAAGGTGTCAGTTTTGTTGCCAGATGGAAGGGTAAAAAACCAATTATCGTATTTTTTACTGGCAAATGAGGTACCAATGGGGTAAAACTAAACTCTGGATTATCCGCGTGTGGTTTATCCGATTTGCGGATTAACCACGCACCTGAGATTTTGACATACATTAATAACGCGCGGATTACCCCCTTAAGCCCAAATTAATATTTTTAAACAGTTATAGTATTTTGTTATTCTTGGAAATGTTTATTACAAGTCACACGGTGCTTTTAAGCCGAACAAATGTGCTCGCGATCGCCTCTACAGTCGTGCAGTCGTTGCGTATCTCTGTTACAACAGTGGGCGGCGAACTTTGATTGATGCTGATTGGCTGCGGCTCTGATGTCATCCACTCAGAGGGCTGAGTGTGATTGGCTGCGGCTCTGTTGTCATCCAATCAGGGGGCTGAGTGTGATTGGCTGTGGCTCTGTCATCATCCACTCAGGGGGCTGAGTGTGATTGGCTGCGGCTCTGTTGTCATCCAATCAGGTGGCTGAGTGTGATTGGCTGTGGCTCTGTCATCATCCACTCAGGGGGCTGAGTGTGATTGGCTGCGGCTCTGTTGTCATCCAATCAGGTGGCTGAGTGTGATTGGCTGTGGCTCTGTCATCATCCACTCAGGGGGCTGAGTGTGATTGATGCTGATTGGCTGTGGCTCTGTTGTCATCCAATCAGAGGGCTGAGTGTGATTGATGCTGATTGGCTGTGGCTCTGTTGTCATCCACTCAGGGGGCTGAGTGTGATTGATGCTGATTGACTGTGGCTCTGTCGTCATCCAATCAGGGGGCTGAGTTTGATTGATGCTGATTGGCTGTGGCTCTGTTGTCATCCAATCAGGGGGCTGAGTTTGATTGATGCTGATTGGCTGTGGCTCTGTTGTCATCCACTCAGAGGGCTGAGTGTGATTGGCTGTGGCTCTGTTGTCATCCACTGTGGGCTGAGTGTGATTGATGCTGATTGGCTGTGGCTCTGTTGTCATCCACTCAGGGGGCTGAGTGTGATTGATGCTGATTGACTGCGGCTCTGTCATCATCCAATCAGGGGGCTGAGTGTGATTGATGCTGATTGGCTGTGGCTCTCCAATCAGTGGGCCGAGTCTTCTGCTCAGTGACAACCCGGCGACCTGAGTTCGACTCCCGCTCACACGGCCACCAACACCGGTGGCGATTATTTGAACCGATCCTGGGCCTCCCCTATGTTGACTCAGCCTCAAACGAGTACCTGGTGCGGTGGGTAGTAAACATCGCCACTGGGGATACAATGGCGGGCGGGCGTGGTGCTGGCCACCCACTCTTCGTGAGCTGTGCCGGCATTCTTAGGTGCTGCTCCTGGCTAACAGCACTTGCCCCAGCAGCCTGTTAATGCTACACGGGGGGTCTGTGTGTTTGCGCGTGTGCAGGAGGAAGAGGAGCTTGATTACCGATTGTGGCTGAAAGGCCAAGCCGAGCAGGCGGAAGGAGTGGAGGACATGGTAACTCGCACACAACAACAACAACCGACATTCGCCACTAAGTGGCGGTGACGTCACCACGACGCTTGTGCCAGGCTATGTGCACCTTGAGGCCACATGAAGTGTCGAACGCCCGCTGGCAGGGGGTCACGGGGCAGACCCAGGTGCCACGGGTCGACTGACTGAGATGACCGAGATGACTGGCTGATGCACCACCTGTGCCCCTACTGTGCCAACTTGCTGTGTTAGCCACCCGGCGCTCCGCTCGTTGTTGTGAGCGTCGCTCCTCCGCCCTCCGTTGTTGTATTAATTACATTTTTCCATCGTGGTTTAGCAGTAATTAATTGAAGGTGGAGGGGTTACCAGCCCCTCGCACCCGTCCGGAGCCCCCATTTGGCCGCTGTGGTGGTCACAAACGCCATGAGGGGAAAGGCCAATCACACAGACACACACACACACAGACACACATACACAGACACACACACAGACACACACACAGACAAACACGGACACACACGGACACACACACAGACACACACACAGACAAACACAGACATACACAGACGCACACACAGATACACACAAACAGACGCACACACACAGACGCACACACATAGACACACACACAGACACACACATAGAAACACAGACGCACACACAGACACACACATAGACACACAGACACACACACAGACGCACACACAGACACACACACACATACGCACACACAGACACACACATAGAAACACAGACGCACACACAGACACACACATAGACACACAGACACACACACAGACGCACACACAGACACACACACACAGACGCACACACACATACACACACACAGACACACACAGACACACACACAGACACACACACAGACACACACACACAGACACACACACAGACACACACACAGACACACACACACACACACACAGACGCACACACACAGACACACACACACACACAGACACACACACACAGACACACACAGACACACACATAGACACACACACACAGACGCACACACACAGACGCACACACACAGACACACACATAGACACACAGACACACACACAGACACACACACATAGACACACACACAGACACACAGACACACACACACAGACACACACATAGACACACAGACACACACACACAGACACACACACATAGACACACACACAGACACACACACACACAGACACACACACATAGACACACACACAGACACACACATAGACACACAGACACACACACAGACACACACATAGACACACACACACAGACACACAGACACACACACACAGACACACAGACACACACACAGACACAACACACAGACACACACACACAGACACACACACACAGACACACACAACACACACAGACACACACACAGACACACACACAGACACACACAGACACACACACAGACACACACACACACAGACACACACACAGACACACACACACAGACACACACACACACACAGACACACACACAGACACACACAGACACACACATAGACAGACACACACACACACACAGACACACACACACAGACACACAGACACACACATAGACACACAGACACACACACACAGACACACACACAGACACACACACAGACACACACATAGAAACACACACACAGACACACACACAGACACACACACAGACACACACACACACACAGACACACACACAGACACACACACACAGACACACACAGACACACACATAGACAGACACACACACAGACACACACACACAGACACACAGACACACACATAGACACACAGACACACACACAGACACACACACACAGACACACACACAGACACACACAGACACACACATAGAAACACACACACAGACACACACAGACACACACACAGACACACACACACACACAGACACACACACACAGACACACACACACAGACACACACACAGACACACACATAGACACACAGACACACACACAGACACACACACAGACACACACACAGACACACACACAGACACACACACAGACACACACACAGACACACACACAGACACACACACACAGACACACACACAGACACACACACACACAGACACACACACAGACACACACACACAGACACACAGACACACACACACACAGACACACACACACACAGACACACACACACAGACACACACACAGACACACACACACAGACACACAGACACACACACAGACACACACACACAGACACACACATAGACACACACATAGAAACACAGACACAGCGTTGCTTACGCAGCCGATGGAAAGATCACGCCACTTGGTCGATCGGAAGCGAAGCGCTTGGGAGAAGCGTCCACGCACACGCGTGTGCGTGCAATAGTGCGCGTGCGTGCACACAAGTGAGCCGGCCATCTTGAACCCTGCGCAGGACTTCCTGCACACCTACTGGAATGACCCGAGTCTGGACGAGGGCGAGAGATTCCTCAAGGACTACGTCCTCAACCGCAAGTACATCGACCGCGACAGCCGCGGTGACGACGGCGGCGGCGGCAGCGGTGACAGTGATGACGGTGGTGGTGACCGACAGCAAGGGTAAGGTGGTGGTGACGATGATGGTGGTGGTGACGATGATGGTGGTGGTGACGATGGTGGTGGTGGTGACGATGATGGTGGTGGTGATGATGGTGGTGGTGGTGGTGACGATGATGGTGGTGGTGGTGACGATGATGGTGGTGGTGACGATGATGGTGGTGGTGACGATGGTGGTGGTGGTGACGATGGTGGTGGTGGTGGTGACGATGATGGTGGTGGTGGTGACGATGATGGTGGTGATGACGATGATGGTGGTGGTGGTGACCGACAGCAAGGGTAAGGTGGTGGTGACGATGATGGTGGTGGTGACGATGATGGTGGTGGTGACGATGATGGTGGTGGTGACGATGATGGTGGTGGTGACGATGATGGTGGTGGTGATGATGATGGTGGTGGTGATGATGGTGGTGGTGGTGATGATGGTGGTGGTGGTGACGATGGTGGTGGTGGTGGTGACGATGGTGGTGGTGGTGACGATGGTGGTGGTGGTGACGATGGTGGTGGTGACGATGATGGTGGTGGTGACGATGATGGTGGTGGTGACGATGATGGTGGTGGTGACGATGATGGTGGTGGTGGTGACGATGATGGTGGTGGTGATGATGGTGGTGGTGGTGATGATGGTGGTGGTGGTGACGATGGTGGTGGTGGTGACGATGGTGGTGGTGGTGACGATGGTGGTGGTGGTGACGATGGTGGTGGTGACGATGGTGGTGGTGACGATGATGGTGGTGGTGACGATGGTGGTGGTGGTGACGATGGTGGTGGTGGTGACGATGGTGGTGGTGGTGACGATGATGGTGGTGGTGGTGACGATGATGGTGGTGGTGACGATGGTGGTGGTGGTGACGATGGTGGTGGTGGTGACGATGGTGGTGGTGGTGACGATGATGGTGGTGGTGATGATGGTGGTGACGATGATGGTGGTGTTGGTGACGATGATGGTGGTGGTGACGATGGTGGTGGTGGTGACGATGGTGGTTGTGATGATGGTGGTGGTGACGATGGTGGTAGTGGTGATGATGGTGGTGGTGACGATGATGGTGGTGGTGATGGTGGTGGTGGTAGTGGTGGTGACGATGATGGTGGTGGTGGTGACTATGGTGGTGGTGGTGATGATGGTGGTGATGATGATGGTGGTGATGATGGTGGTTGTGACGATGCATTCTCCAGAACACGCAAGAAGCAGCAGGAGCAACAGGAGGAGGAGGCTGGTGCCGACTCTGAGTGCGAGCAGCAGGAGGAGGGAGAGGAGGGGGAGGAGGGAGAGGAGGGAGAGGAGGGGGAGGAGGCCTTCCTCAAGAAGCAGGAGGACTTTGAGAGGAAGTTCAACTTCCGCTTTGAGGAGCCGGACGCTCACCTGGTGAGCAGGCGAGCGCCAAGCGGCCAGCAGCGAGCAGCATTGCCGCACTCGTGGTCGATGACTGCTCAACTAGAAACTATTTTATATTTACCCGGTAAGGCCCAACGGAGCTCTCTCTCAGAAGCGACCTGGCCACCAGGAGTGGCAGCTCAACGAAGTGGGTCGTCGTCATCATCATCGTCATCATCATCGTCGTCGTCATCATCGTCATCATCGTCGTCATCATCGTCGTCATCATCGTCGTCATCATCGTCGTCATCGTTGTCATCGTCATCATCGTCGTCATCATCGTCATCATCGTCATCATCGTCGTCTTCGTCGTCGTCGTCGTCGTCGTCGTCGTCGTCGTCGTCGTCGTCGTCGTCGTCATCATCGTCGTCATCGTCGTCATCATCGTCATCTTCGTCGTCGTCGTCGTCATTGTCATCGTTGTCATCATCGTCATCATCGTCATCATCGTCATCATCGTCGTCGTCGTCATTCGTCGTCATCATCGTCGTCATCATCATCGTCGTCATCGTCATCATCGTCGTCATCGTCGTCATCATCATCATCGTCGTCATCATCATCGTCGTCATCGTCGTCATCATCATCGTCGTCATCGTCATCATCGTCATCATCGTCGTCATCATCATCGTCGTCATCGTCGTCATCATCGTCATCATCGTCATCATCGTCGTCATCGTCATCATCGTCATCATCGTCATCATCGTCGTCATCATCATCGTCGTCGTCGTCATCATCGTCGTCGTCGTCATCGTCGTCATCACGTGGAAGTTGATTGCAGCGAAATCCTCTTAAACGCATAGAGACCCGTAGAGACACATAGAGACACAGAGACACACAGAGACACACAGAGACACATAAAGACACACAGAGAGACACACAGAGAGAAACACAGAGAGACACACATAGACACACAGAGACAAAGAGACACATAGAGGAACAGAGACACATAGAGATGCATAGGGACCCGTAGAGACACATAGAGACACATAGAGACACATAGAGATGCAGAGGAAGCAATTGAGACCAATAGAGACCCATAGACATTAAGTCCCCCGGTTGCGGAAGACCCAACTTACGGAAATCCGAAGTCACGTGAACGCTCCCATGAACGATGTTTAAACAACAGCAGCGGCAACTTGCGGAGTGTTTGCGTTTAGTTGCGTCAGCGGAAGTCGTGCGGCGCGGCGAGGTTGCTGATGAATTCCGCGCAGAGAGGCGCCTCCACCACCCAGCCTGAGCTTAACCACCATTAGGATGAATGGAATTCTAGATTTGAAGCTTCACTTGAGACAGTAAATCTGGCTGTGACGGTCCCACCTGATGACGGAGACTTGTGTTGCCTCGGAAACGTCGTGATTTTTTATGTTATTTCTATTATTACTTTAATTAATTTTATTTTTTACCTACATGGTGACTTTACCGAAAAAAATCTAAGAGTATTAATGGAATTGTTCGTAGCATTACGCAATTACTTTTGTAGCATTACGTAATTTTTTGTTTTCTATGCTTAGAACTATCTGTTTTTCTCTCCCATGTTTCTGTTGCTAGTTTTCCTCATGTCAAGTTTATTTCGTGAGTTATTTACTGACTGTAATTCATTTCACGCAATTTCACTTCGATTCCCAGCAGCGATGGGAGAAGGGGAGACGACAACTCTGATGGGATTTTATCGCGAATTTTGGGGGGAAATTGTTCAGTTTCCGACGTACAGAAATTTCGGGTTACGGATCGTTCCAGGAAACCTGACCCTCCGTAACCTGTGGACTGCCTGTATAGTGATTAATATAGTGTATGGTGTAGTGTATAGTGTAGTGTATATTGTGTATATATAGTGTATAATAGTATATGTTGTAGTGTATAGTGTAGTGTATATTGTATATTTGTAGTGTATACTAGTATATGGTGTAGTGTATAGTGTAGTGTATATTGTGTATATGTAGTGTATAATAGTATATGGTGTAGTGTATAGTGTAGTGTATAATTGTGTATATGTAGTGTATACTAGTATATTGTGTAGTGTATAGTGTAGTGTATATTGTATATTTGTAGTGTATACTAGTATATGGTGTAGTGTATATTGTATATTTGTAGTGTATACTAGTATATGGTGTAGTGTATAGTGTAGTGTATATTGTGTATATGTAGTGTATAATAGTATATGGTGTAGTGTATAGTGTAGTGTATAATTGTGTATATGTAGTGTATACTAGTATATTGTGTAGTGTATAGTGTAGTGTATATTGTATATTTGTAGTGTATACTAGTATATGGTGTAGTGTATATTGTATATTTGTAGTGTATACTAGTATATGGTGTAGTGTATAGTGTAGTGTATATTGTGTATATGTAGTGTATAATAGTATATGGTGTAGTGTATAGTGTAGTGTATAATTGTGTATATGTAGTGTATACTAGTATATTGTGTAGTGTATAGTGTAGTGTATATTGTATATTTGTAGTGTATACTAGTATATGGTGTAGTGTATAGTGTAGTGTATATTGTGTATATGTAGTGTATAATAGTATATGGTGTAGTGTATAGTGTAGTGTATATTGTGTATATGTAGTGTATAATAGTGTAGGGGTGTTAAAGAGAGGGCCCGTTATGCATGGCAGCCTATGGAAAACAAACACAGTGGGCGTGGCTACGTAAGTGCACGAGGAGGTGCCCTCTACGACGTCCGAGCCAGGCACCCTGGGGGGGGCTGGTTCGAACGTTATGATCCCCCGGGGCCCCACCCCTCAGGGAGGGGTTGGGTATAAAAGGGGATGTTGAAAGGGCTCAAGGCAGTTATGTTTAAGCTAAGGGAAGAAGATTGAAGACGTCTTAGATAGAGCCCTGGACTCCCCTGGTTCGATGTCCTTCTTAGGGCCGGACAGGATTGAGCCAGCGGCGTGGTCCCGAAAGCCAGAGCCGGTGCTCTTGTAAGAGCTGGTCTGGAACTCCGGGTACCGGGCCCGACTTACCAGTGTTGGGCCAGATAGCCTCCCCTAGCCCATTAGTGGAGGATTCGGGGCTAGGACAGAGTTAGCTAGGGGTGTATCCCGAGTTATACGGGTGAGGGGGCCGATACCCCCTCGAGTGTGTATATGCCCACTGTCGTATTGTGAATAAACATACGTGTGCCTCAACCTCGGCGTCAAGCGTCCTCACCGGTACTTCAATAGTATATGGTGTAGTGTATAGTGTAGCATATACAGCAGGAGGCACAGGTGGTGCATCAGCCAGTCATCTCAGTCAGACAACCCATGGCACCTGGGTCTGCCCCGTGACCTCCTGCCAGCGGGCGTTAGACACTTCACGTGGCCTCAAGGTGCACTTGGCCTGGCACAAGCGCCGTGGTGATGTCACCGCCACTTAGTGGCGAATGGCGGTTGTTGTTAAAGCATCTGAAAGCGCGCAATGCGGTGGCCGTCTTTGTTCGACGGTTTGCAAGCGTCCGCCGCTGCTGCTGCTGCTGCGAGTAGTTGGCGTGGTGGTGACGACGATGTTTCACGAGCATCACAGCCACCAGCTGGTCTTGTGGTTCATCTGTGGCGAGGACAGCTGTTGTTTGTGCTGTGTGATAAGCGCCACTTTACCAACACATCAAACAACGCGCTCGGGCACAAGTAGACTGTTTGATTAACCATCGCCCCCCGTCCCCGCGACCAGATCAAGTCCCACCCCCGTGCCGTCGCCGCGTCTGTGCGTCGCGCCGACGAGCGTCGCAAGGAGCGCCGGGCCGCTGTGAAGGCACGCAAAGAGGAGGTCGGTGCACTACAACTACTATACACTACAACTACTATACACTACAACTACTATACACTACAACTATTATACACTCCAACTACTATACACTACAACTACTATACACTACAACTACTATACACCACAACTACTATACACTACAACTACTATACACTACAACTACTATACACTACAACTACTATACACTACAACTACTATACACCACAACTACTATACACTACAACTATTATACACTCCAACTACTATACACTACAACTACTATACACTCCAACTACTATACACTACAACTACTATACACTCCAACTACTATACACTACAACTACTATACACTACAACTACTATACACTACAACTACTATACACTACAACTACTATACACTACAACTACTATACACTACAACTACTATACACCACAACTACTATACACTACAACTATTATACACTACAACTACTATACACTACAACTACTATACACTACAACTACTATACACTACAACTACTATACACTACAACTATTATACACTACAACTACTATACACTACAACTACTATACACCACAACTACTATACACTACAACTATTATACACTCCAACTACTATACACTCCAACTACTATACACTCCAACTACTATACACTACAACTACTATACACTACAACTACTATACACTACAACTACTATACACTACAACTACTATACACTCCAACTACTATACACTACAACTACTATACACTACAACTACTATACACTACAACTACTATACACTACAACTACTATACACTACAACTACTATACACTACAACTACTATACACTACAACTACTATACACTCCAACTACTATACACTACAACTACTATACACTACAACTATTATACACTACAACTACTATACACTCCAACTACTATACACCACAACTACTATACACTACAACTACTATACACTACAACTACTATACACTACAACTACTATACACTACAACTATTATACACTACAACTACTATACACTACAACTACTATACACTACAACTATTATACACTACAACTACTATACACTACAACTACTATACACTACAACTACTATACACTACAACTACTATACACTACAACTACTATACACTACAACTACTATACACTCCAACTACTATACACTACAACTACTATACACTACAACTACTATACACTACAACTACTATACACTGCAACTACTATACACTACAACTATTATACACTACAACTACTATACACTACAACTACTATACACTACAACTACTATACACTACAACTACTATACACTACAACTACTATACACTACAACTACTATACACTCCAACTACTATACACTACAACTACTATACACTACAACTACTATACACTACAACTATTATACACTCCAACTACTATACACTACAACTACTATAGACTACAACTACTATACACTACAACTACTATACACTACAACTACTATACACCACAACTACTATACACTACAACTATTATACACTACAACTACTATACACTACAACTACTATACACTACAACTATTATACACTACAACTATTATACACTACAACTACTATACACTACAACTACTATACACTACAACTACTATACACTACAACTACTATACACTCCAACTACTATACACTACAACTATTATACACTCCAACTACTATACACTACAACTACTATACACTACAACTACTATACACTACAACTACTATACACTACAACTACTATACACTACAACTACTATACACTACAACTACTATACACTACAACTACTATACACTACAACTACTATACACTACAACTACTATACACTACAACTACTATACACTACAACTACTATACACTACAACTACTATACACTACAACTACTATACACTACAACTACTATACACTACAACTACTATACACTACAACTACTATACACTACAACTACTATACACCACAACTACTATACACTACAACTACTATACACTACAACTACTATACACTACAACTACTATACACTACAACTACTATACACTACAACTACTATACACTACAACTACTATACACTACAACTACTATACACTACAACTGTGAACGATAACTGTTAACTAGAAATGAAGGGACATTTTTGCCAGTATCAAGAATGTATTTCCCTGTGTCTCCCCTTGTCTCCCCACATCTCCCCGTGTGTACCCATGTCTCCCTGCGTCTCCCCGTGTCTCCGCACATCTCCCCGTGTCTCCCTGCGTCTCCCCGTGTCTCCGCACATCTCCCCGTGTCTACCCATGTCTCCCTGCGCGTCCCCCCGCGTGTCGCCGCGCGTGCCAGGAGGGACGCCGCCGGCTGGGGCAGGTGGTGCGTCTGCGCTCACTCAAGCGGCGAGCTGTGGAGGATCGTCTCCGCACGATCCACGCGGCGTCGGCCAACGCGCGGGTCGGCTCCGAAGGGAATGCACTGCTCCACGGGGACTTTGACCCGGAGGCCCACGACGCCATCATGGCGGTGGGTTTCACAGTTGCCGTGTCACTTTATTTACAATGCAATGGTTGTCGCCGGGTTCGTAATGACCGTGTCACCTGGTTCATGATGGCCGTGTCACTTTATTTACAATGCAATGGTTGTCGCAGGGTTCGTAATGACCGTGTCACCTGGTTCATGATGGCCGTGTTAGTGGGTTCATAATGGCCGTGTTAGTGGGTTCATAATGGCCGTGTTAGTGGGTTCATAATGGCCGTGTTAGTGGGTTAATGATGGCCGTGTTAGTGGGTTAATAATGGCCGTGTTAGTGGGTTAATGATGGCCGTGTTAGTGGGTTAATGATGGCCGTGTTAGTGGGTTCATAATGGCCGTGTTAGTGGGTTAATGATGGCCGTGTTAGTGGGTTAATGATGGCCGTGTTAGTGAGTTCATAATGGCCGTGTTAGTGGGTTCATAATGGCCGTGTTAGTGGGTTCATAATGGCCGTGTTAGTGGGTTCATAATGGCCGTGTTAGTGGGTTCATGATGGCCGTGTTAGTGGGTTCATAATGGCCGTGTTAGTGGGTTCATAATGGCCGTGTTAGTGGGTTCATAATGGCCGTGTTAGTGGGTTCATAATGGCCGTGTTAGTGGGTTCATAATGGCCGTGTTAGTGAGTTCATAATGGCCGTGTTAGTGGGTTAATGATGGCCGTATTAGTGGGTTAATGATGGCCGTGTTAGTGAGTTCATAATGGCCGTGTTAGTGAGTTCATAATGGCCGTGTTAGTGGGTTCATAATGGCCGTGTTAGTGGGTTCATAATGGCCGTGTTAGTGGGTTCATGATGGCCGTGTTAGTGGGTTCATAATGGCCGTGTTAGTGGGTTCATAATGGCCGTGTTAGTGGGTTCATAATGGCCGTGTTAGTGGGTTCATAATGGCCGTGTTAGTGGGTTCATGATGGCCGTGTTAGTGGGTTCATAATGGCCGTGTTAGTGGGTTCATAATGGCCGTGTTAGTGGGTTAATAATCGCCATGTCACTAGGTTCATGATGGCCGTGTCTTGTCTGCTTTCAGAAATTCTTCGATGATGAATATTACGGAGAAGCTGACGAAGTGAAGCCAGAAGGTCTCAGCAATACAGGGACACGGGGACACTGAGACACGGGGACACTGAGACACGGGGACACTGAGACACGGGGACACTGAGACACGGGGACACTGAGACACAGGGACACTGAGACACAGGGACACTGAGACACAGGGACACTGAGACACGGGGACACTGAGACACGGGGACACTGAGACACAGGGACACTGAGACACGGGGACACTGAGACACGGGGACACGGGGACACTGAGACACTGGGACACTGAGACACGGGGACACTGAGACACTGAGACACTGGGACACAGGGACACTGAGACATAGGGACACTGAGACACAGGGACACTGAGACACTGAGACACTGAGACACAGGGACACTGAGACACGGGGACACTGAGACACAGGGACACTGAGACACAGGGACACTGAGACACAGGGACACTGAGACACAGGGACACTGAGACACTGAGACACAGGGACACAGGGACACTGAGACACAGGGACACTGAGACACAGAGACACAGGGACACTGAGACACAGGGACACAGGGACACTGAGACATGGACCCTGAGACACGGGGACACTGAGACACTGAGACGCAGGGACACGGGGACACTGAGACACAGGGACACTGAGACACGGGGACACTGAGACACGGGGACACGGGGACACTGAGACACTGGGACACTGAGACACGGGGACACTGAGACACTGAGACACTGGGACACAGAGACACTGAGACACAGAGACACAGAGACACTGAGACACTGAGACACGGGGACACAGGGACACAGACACAGGGACACAGAGACACAGGGACACAGGGACACAGGGACACAGAGACACAGACACAGGGACACAGAGACACAGGGACACAGGGACACAGGGACACTGAGACACTGAGACACAGGGACACTGGGACACTGAGACACGAGGACACGGGGACACGGAGACACTGGGACACTGAGACACAGGGACACAGGGACACAGAGACACAGAGACACAGGGACACAGGGACACAGGGACACAGGGACACAGAGACACAGACACAGGGACACAGAGACACAGAGACACAGAGACACAGGGACACAGGGACACAGGGACACTGAGACACTGAGACACAGGGACACTGGGACACGGAGACACGGGGACACGGGGACACGGGGACACTGAGACACTGGGACACTGGGACACTGGGACACTGAGACACGGGGACACTGAGACACGGGGATACTGAGACACGGGGACACTGAGACACTGAGACACAGGGACACTGAGACACTGAGACACTGAGACACAGGGACACTGAGACACAGGGACACTGAGACACAGGGACACTGAGACACAGGGACACTGAGACACTGAGACACGGGGACACTGAGACACTGAGACACTGGGACACTGAGACACTGAGACACTGAGACACAGGGACACTGAGACACAGGGACATTGAGACACAGGGACACTGAGACACAGGGACACAGGGACACTGAGACACGGACCCTGAGACACGGGGACACTGAGACACTGAGACACAGGGACACGGGGACACTGAGACACAGGGACACTGAGACACGGGGACACTGAGACACGGGGACACGGGGACACTGAGACACTGGGACACTGAGACACGGGGACACTGAGACACTGAGACACTGGGACACAGGGACACTGAGACACAGAGACACAGAGACACTGAGACACTGAGACACGGGGACACAGAGACACAGGGACACAGGGACACTGAGACACTGAGACACGGGGACACAGGGACACAGACACAGGGACACAGAGACACAGAGACACAGAGACACAGGGACACAGGGACACAGAGACACAGACACAGGGACACAGAGACACAGAGACACAGGGACACAGGGACACAGGGACACAGAGACACAGAGACACTGAGACACAGAGACACTGAGACACAGGGACACTGAGACACTGAGACACTGAGACACTGAGACACTGAGACACTGAGACACAGAGACACTGAGACACAGGGACACTGAGACACTGAGACACAGGGACACTGGGACACTGAGACACGGGGACACGGGGACACTGAGACACTGGGACACTGAGACACGGGGACACTGAGACACTGAGACACTGGGACACAGGGACACTGAGACACAGAGACACAGAGACACAGAGACACTGAGACACTGAGACACGGGGACACGGGGACACAGGGACACTGAGACACAGGGACACTGAGACACTGAGACACAGGGACACTGAGACACTGGGACACTGAGACACGGGGACACTGAGACACTGAGACACTGAGACACTGAGACACGGGGACACTGAGACACTGAGACACAGGGACACTGAGACACTGAGACACAGGGACACTGAGACACGGGGACACTGAGACACTGAGACACAGGGACACTGGGACACTGAGACACGGGGACACGGGGACACTGAGACACTGGGACACTGAGACACGGGGACACTGAGACACTGAGACACTGGGACACAGGGACACTGAGACACAGAGACACAGAGACACTGAGACACTGAGACACGGGGACACGGGGACACAGGGACACTGAGACACAGGGACACTGAGACACTGAGACACAGGGACACTGAGACACTGGGACACTGAGACACGGGGACACTGAGACACTGAGACACTGAGACACTGAGACACGGGGACACTGAGACACTGAGACACAGGGACACTGAGACACTGAGACACAGGGACACTGAGACACGGGGACACTGAGACACTGAGACACAGGGACACTGGGACACTGAGACACGGGGACACGGGGACACTGAGACACTGGGACACTGAGACACGGGGACACTGAGACACTGAGACACTGGGACACAGGGACACTGAGACACAGAGACACAGAGACACTGAGACACTGAGACACGGGGACACGGGGACACAGGGACACTGAGACACAGGGACACTGAGACACTGAGACACAGGGACACTGAGACACTGGGACACTGAGACACGGGGACACTGAGACACTGAGACACTGAGACACTGAGACACGGGGACACTGAGACACTGAGACACAGGGACACTGAGACACTGAGACACAGGGACACTGAGACACGGGGACACTGAGACACTGAGACACTGAGACACGGGGACACTGAGACACGAGGATACTGAGACACTGAGACACTGAGACACAGGGACACTGAGACACGGGGACACTGAGACACTGAGACACTGAGACACGGGGACACTGAGACACAGAGACACTGAGACACTGAGACACTGAGACACTGGGACACAGAGACACAGAGACACTGAGACACTGAGACACAGGGACACTGAGACACTGAGACACTGAGACACTGAGACACAGGGACACTGAGACACGGGGACACTGAGACACTGAGACACTGGGACACTGAGACACGGGGACACTGAGACACTGAGACACTGGGACAGTGAGACACGGGGACACTGAGACACTGGGACACTGGGACAGTGAGACACGGGGACACTGAGACACTGGGACACTGGGACACAGGGACACTGAGACACGGGGACACTGAGACACTGAGACACGGGGACACTGAGACACGGGGATACTGAGACACGGGGACACTGAGACACTGAGACACTGAGACACAGGGACACTGAGACACTGAGACACTGAGACACTGAGACACTGAGACACTGAGACACTGAGACACAGGGACACTGAGACACGGGGACACTGAGACACTGAGACACTGAGACACAGGGACACTGAGACACTGAGACACTGAGACACTGAGACACTGAGACACTGAGACACAGGGACACTGAGACACGGGGACACTGAGACACTGAGACACTGAGACACAGGGACACTGAGACACTGAGACACTGAGACACTGAGACACTGAGACACTGAGACACTGGGACACTGGGACACTGAGACACGGGGACACTGAGACACTGAGACACTGAGACACTGAGACACGGGGACACTGAGACACTGAGACACTGAGACACTGAGACACTGAGACACTGGGACACTGGGACACAGGGACACTGAGACACGGGGACACTGAGACACTGAGACACGGGGACACTGAGACACGGGGACACTGAGACACGGGGACACTGAGACACGGGGACACTGAGACACGGGGACACTGAGACACTGAGACACGGGGACACTGAGACACAGGGACACTGAGACACGGGGACACTGAGACACTGAGACACGGGGACACTGAGACACGGGGATACTGAGACACGGGGACACTGAGACACGGGGACACTGAGACACGGAGACACGGGGACACTGAGACACTGAGACACTGGGACACAGGGACACTGAGACACAGGGACACTGAGACACTGAGACACTGGGACACTGAGACACGGGGACACTGAGACACTGAGACACTGGGACACAGGGACACTGAGACACAGGGACACTGAGACACAGGGACACTGAGACACTGAGACACAGGGACACTGAGACACGGGGACACTGAGACACTGAGACACTGAGACACTGAGACACGGGGACACTGAGACACAGGGACACTGAGACACTGAGACACAGGGACACTGAGACACTGAGACACAGGGACACTGAGACACTGAGACACAGGGACACTGAGACACGGGGACACTGAGACACTGAGACACTGAGACACTGAGACACGGGGACACTGAGACACAGGGACACTGAGACACTGAGACACAGGGACACTGAGACACTGAGACACAGGGACACTGAGACACGGGGACACTGAGACACTGAGACACTGGGACACGGGGACACTGAGACACGGGGACACTGAGACACGGGGATACTGAGACACGGGGACACTGAGACACGGGGACACTGAGACACTGAGACACGGGGACACTGAGACACTGAGACACGGGGACACTGAGACACAGAGACACTGAGACACGGGGACACTGAGAAACGGAGACACTGGGACACTGGGACACTGAGACACTGGGACACTGGGACACAGAGACACTGGGACACTGGGACACTGAGACACGGAGACACTGGGACACTGAGACACTGGGACACTGGGACACAGGAACAAGGGGACACGGGGACACGGGGACACGGGGACACTGAGACACGGAGGCACTGTGACACTGGGACACTGAGACACTGAGACACTGGGACACAGGAACAAGGGGACACGGGGACACTGAGACACTGAGACACTGAGACACAGGGACACTGAGACACAGGGACACTGAGACACTGGGACACTGAGACACTGAGACACTGGGACACTGGGACACAGAGACACTGGGACACGGAGACACTATGACACAGGGACACTGAGACACGGAGACACTGGGACACTGAGACACTGGGACACTGGGACACTGAGACACGGGGACACTGAGACACTGGGACACTGGGACACGGGGACACTGGGACACTGGGACACTGAGACACTGGGACACTGGGACACGGGGACACTGAGACACGGGGACACTGAGACACTGGGACACGGGGACACTGAGACACGGGGACAAGGGGACACTGAGACACGGGGACACTGAGACACTGGGACACTGAGACACTGAGACACTGAGACACTGGGACACAGGGACACTGGGACACGGAGACACTGGGACACTGGGACACGGAGACACTGGGACACGGGGACACTGAGACACTGAGACACTGGGACACGGGGACACTGGGACACGGGGACACGGGGACGGGGACACGGGGACACTGAGACACGGAGGCACTGTGACACTGAGACACTGAGACACGGAGACACAGAGACACGGGGACACTGGGACACGGGGACACTGAGACACGGAGACACTGAGACACTGAGACACTGAGACACGGAGACACTGAGACACTGGGACACTGAGACACGGAGGCACTGTGACACTGAGACACTGAGACACGGAGACACAGAGACACGGGGACACTGGGACACGGGGACACTGAGACACGGAGACACTGAGACACTGAGACACGGAGACACTGAGACACTGGGACACAGGGACACTGAGACACAGAGACACAGAGACACAGAGACACTGAGACACTGAGACACGGGGACACAGAGACACAGGGACACAGGGACACTGAGACACTGAGACACGGGGACACAGGGACACAGACACAGGGACACAGAGACACAGAGACACAGAGACACAGGGACACAGGGACACAGAGACACAGACACAGGGACACAGAGACACAGAGACACAGGGACACAGGGACACAGGGACACAGAGACACAGAGACACTGAGACACAGAGACACTGAGACACAGGGACACTGAGACACTGAGACACTGAGACACTGAGACACTGAGACACTGAGACACAGAGACACTGAGACACAGGGACACTGAGACACTGAGACACAGGGACACTGAGACACTGGGACACTGGGACACGGGGACACTGGGACACGGGGACACGGGGACACGGGGACACTGAGACACGGAGGCACTGTGACACTGAGACACTGAGACACTGAGACACTGAGACACTGAGACACTGAGACACTGAGACACTGAGACACTGAGACACAGAGACACTGAGACACAGGGACACTGAGACACAGGGACACTGAGACACTGAGACACAGGGACACTGAGACACTGGGACACGGGGACACTGGGACACGGGGACACGGGGACACGGGGACACGGGGACACTGAGACACGGAGGCACTGTGACACTGAGACACTGAGACACTGAGACACTGAGACACTGAGACACAGAGACACTGAGACACAGGGACACTGAGACACAGGGACACTGAGACACTGAGACACAGGGACACTGAGACACTGGGACACGGGGACACTGGGACACGGGGACACGGGGACACGGGGACACGGGGACACTGAGACACGGAGGCACTGTGACACTGAGACACTGAGACACGGAGACACAGAGACACTGGGACACTGGGACACTGGGACACTGAGACACGGGGACACTGAGACACTGGGACACGGGGACACGGGGACACGGGGACACTGAGACACGGGGACACTGAGACACTGGGACACGGGGACACTGAGACACGGGGACAAGGGGACACTGAGACACGGGGACACTGAGACACTGGGACACTGAGACACTGGGACACAGGGACACTGGGACACGGAGACACTGGGACACTGGGACACGGAGACACTGGGACACGGGGACACTGAGACACTGAGACACTGAGACACTGAGACCCTGGGACACGGGGACACTGGGACACGGGGACACGGGGACACGGGGACACTGAGACACGGAGGCACTGTGACACTGAGACACTGAGACACGGAGACACAGAGACACAGAGACACGGGGACACTGGGACACGGGGACACTGAGACACGGAGACACTGAGACACTGAGACACGGAGACACTGGGACACGGGGACACTGAGACACTGAGACACTGAGACACTGGGACACGGGGACACTGGGACACGGGGACACGGGGACACGGGGACACGGGGACACTGAGACACGGAGGCACTGTGACACTGAGACACTGAGACACGGAGACACGGGGACACTGGGACACTCGAGAAAGACAAAGATCCCCCGTGTAGCCTCAACAGACTCTTTGGGCAAGTGCTGTTAGCGAGCACCTATGAAGGCCAGAACGGCACACGAGGGGGTGGGTGGCCAGCACCACGCCTAGCCGCCTTTGTCTCCCGAGTGGTGATGTTTTTACGTGCCGCACCAAGTACTAATTTGAGGCTGAGTCGACCTTGGGGAGACCCAGGACCGGTTCAGATAATCCAGTGGTGTTGGCCGTGAGCGGGCATCGAAC
>NW_026891375.1:547210-564710 GCF_015708825.2 Lethenteron reissneri | reverse complement strand
TCACCACCACCACCATCATCACCACCACCATCATCATCACCACCACCATCATCGTCACCACCACCATCATCGTCACCACCACCATCATCGTCACCACCACCATCATCGTCACCACCACCATCATCGTCACCACCACCTTACCCTTGCTGTCGGTCACCACCACCACCATCATCGTCATCACCACCATCATCGTCACCACCACCACCATCATCGTCACCACCACCACCACCATCGTCACCACCACCACCATCGTCACCACCACCATCATCGTCACCACCACCATCATCGTCACCACCACCACCATCATCACCACCACCACCACCATCATCACCACCACCATCATCGTCACCACCACCACCATCGTCACCACCACCATCATCGTCACCACCACCATCATCGTCACCACCACCTTACCCTTGCTGTCGGTCACCACCACCGTCATCACTGTCGCCGCTGCCGCCGCCGTCGTCACCGCGGCTGTCGCGGTCGATGTACTTGCGGTTGAGGACGTAGTCCTTGAGGAATCTCTCGCCCTCGTCCAGACTCGGGTCATTCCAGTAGGTGTGCAGGAAGTCCTGCGCAGGGTTCAAGATGGCCGGCTCACTCGTGTGCACGCACGCGCACTGTTGCACGCACACGCGTGTGCGTGGACGCTTCTCCCAAGTGCTTCGCTTCCGATCGACCAAGTGGCGTGATCTTTCCATCAGCTGCGTAAGCAACGCTGTGTCTGTGTTTCTATGTGTTTGTCTGTGTGTGTGTGTGTGTCTGTTGTGTGTGTGTGTCTGTGTGTGTGTGTGTCTAGTGTGGTGTCTGTGTGTGTGTCTATGTGTGTTGTCTGTGGGTGTGTGTCTGTGTGTGTGTGTGTATGTGGTGTCTGTGTGTGTGTCTGTGTGTGTGTCTGTGTGTGTGTCTGTGTGGTGGGTGTCTGTGTGTGTGTCTGTGTGTCTATGGTGTGTGTGTCTATGTGTGTGTCTGTGTGTGTGTGTGTCTATGTGTGTGTCTGTGTGTGTGTGTCTATGTGTGTGTCTGTGTGTGTGTCTGTGTGTGTGTGTGTTATGTGTGTGTCTGTGTGTGTGTCTGTGTGTGTGTCTGTGTGTGTGTGTGTGTGTCTGTGTGTGTGTCTGTGTGTGTGTGTCTGTGTGTGTGTGTCTATGTGTGTGGTCTGTGTGTCCTGTGTGTGTGTGTCTGTGTGTGTGTCTGTGTGTCTGTGTGTGTGTGTGTGTCTGTGTGTGTGTGTGTGTCTATGTGTGTGCGTCTGTGTGTGTGTCTGTGTGTCTATGTGTGTGTCTATGTGTGCGTCTGTGTGTCTGTGTGTGTGTCTGTGTGTGTGCGTCTGTGTGTGTGTGTCTGTGTGTGCGTCTGTGTGTGTGTCTGTGTGTCTATGTGTGTGTCTGTGTGTGCGTCTGTGTTTCTATGTGTGTGTCTGTGTGTGTGTCTATGTGTGTGCGTCTGTTGTGTGCGTCTGTTTGTGTGTATCTGTGTGTGCGTCTGTGTGTGTCTGTTTTTGTCTGTGTGTGTGTCTGGTGTTGTGTTCCGTGGTGTGTCCGTGTTTGTCTGTGTGGTGTGTCTGTGTGTGTGTCTGTGTATGTGTGTCTGTGTTGTGTGTGTCTGTGTGATTGGCCTTTCCCCTCATGGCGTTTGTGACCACCACAGCGGCCAAATGGTGGCTCCGGACGGGTGCGAGGGGCTGGTAACCCCTCCACCTTCAATTAATTACTGCTAAACCACGATGGAAAAATGTAATTAATACACAACGGAGGGCGGAGGAGAGCGACGCTCACAACAACGAGCGGAGCGCCGGGTGTCTAACACAGCAAGTTGGCACAGTAGGGGAACAGGTGGTGTCATCAGCCAGTCATCTCGGTCATCTCGGTCTCTCAGTCAGTCGACCGTGGCACCTGGGTCTGCCCGTGACCCCCTGCCAGCGGGCGTTCGACACTTCATGTGGCCCTCAGGTGCACATAGCCTGGCACAAGCGTCGTGGTGACGTCACCGCCACTTAGTGGCGAATGTCAGGTTTGTGTTGTTGTGTGCGAGTTACCATGTCCTCCACTCCTTCCGCCTGCTCGGCTTGGCCTTTCAGCCACAATCGGTAATCAAGCTCCTCTTCCTCCTGCACACGTGCAAACACACAGACCCCCCCCCCCGTGTAGCATTAACAGGTCTGCTGGGGCAAGTGCTGTTAGCCAGGAGCAGCACCTAAGATGCCGGCACAGCTCACGAAGAGTGGGTGGCCAAGCACCACGCCCCGCCCGCCATTGTCTCCCCAGTGGCGATGTTTACTACCCACCGCACCAGGTACTCGTTTGAGGCTGAGTCAACATAGGGGAGGCCCAGGATCGGTTCAAATAATCGTCACCGGTGTTGGTGGCCGTGTGAGCGGGAGTCGAACTCAGGTCGCCGGGTTGTCACTGAGCAGAAGACTCGGCCCACTGATTGGAGAGCCACAGCCAATCAGCATCAATCACACTCAGCCCCCTGATTGGATGATGACAGAGCCGCAGTCAATCAGCATCAATCACACTCAGCCCCCTGAGTGGATGACAACAGAGCCACAGCCAATCAGCATCAATCACACTCAGCCCACAGTGGATGACAACAGAGCCACAGCCAATCACACTCAGCCCTCTGAGTGGATGACAACAGAGCCACAGCCAATCAGCATCAATCAAACTCAGCCCCCTGATTGGATGACGACAGAGCCACAGTCAATCAGCATCAATCACACTCAGCCCCCTGAGTGGATGACAACAGAGCCACAGCCAATCAGCATCAATCACACTCAGCCCTCTGATTGGATGACAACAGAGCCACAGCCAATCAGCATCAATCACACTCAGCCCCCTGAGTGGATGATGACAACAGAGCCGCAGCCAATCACACTCAGCCCCCTGAGTGGATGATGACAGAGCCACAGCCAATCACACTCAGCCACCTGATTGGATGACAACAGAGCCGCAGCCAATCACACTCAGCCCCCTGAGTGGATGATGACAGAGCCACAGCCAATCACACTCAGCCCCCTGATTGGATGACAACAGAGCCGCAGCCAATCACACTCAGCCCTCTGAGTGGATGACATCAGAGCCGCAGCCAATCAGCATCAATCAAAGTTCGCCGCCCACTGTTGTAACAGAGATACGCAACGACTGCACGACTGTAGAGGCGATCGCGTGGATTTCAGGTGAACCGGAGCACATTTGTTCGGCTTAAAAGTACCGTGTGACTTGTAATAAACATGTCCAAGAATAACAAAATACTATAACTGTTTAAAAATATTAATTTGGGCTTAAGGGGGTAATCCGCGCGTTATTAATGTATGTCAAAATCTCAGGTGCGTGGTTAATCCGCAAATCGGATAAACCACACGCGGATAATCCAGAGTTTAGTTTTACCCCATTGGTACCTCATTTGCCAGTAAAAAATACGATAATTGGTTTTTTACCCTTTTATCTGGCAACAAAACTGACACCTTTTTTACGAGGAGTCATGTTTGCATTGACCACAATACCTGCAGTCATAATGCAAACAAAGAACATAACTCTGATAATGTATGCACTGTCCTTGAAGTTGATTGGTCCACACCCGAGACAGCTTTCCTGAGAGCCTAGTCTCACATGGGTTGGACCAGATGACGCCAAAAGGCGCACAACTCAAAGACAATGCACCATCAGAGTATGAGAGCTCGGGTAAGCATTTACACCATTGGTACCTCATTTGCCAGTAGCAAAATATGATAATTGGTTTTTTACCCTTTTATCTGGCAACAAAACTGACACCTTTTTTACGATGAGTCATGTTTGCATTATGACTGCAGGTATTGTGGTCTATGCAAACATGCCTACTCGTAAAAAAGGTGTCACTTTTGTTGCCAGATAAAAGGGTAAAAAACAATTATCACAGTTTAGTTTTAGTTAAATAATGACGATGGGAACTATTCTAGGATGTCACGGAGGGCCTTACGAAGGCCAATGTATGAACCTGGTTCACGTCGCGCTATGAGCTCCACGATATCTCATCTCTTATGTAGGATTTCTAAAAAGTGCCTTTGTCGAATCGTTTTGCAAGAATTATAGATGGTATACATAAGTAGTGGCTGATGGGGAAAAGGGACGAGGTTTGAGTGTTGGGGAGGGGAATAGATGGGAAGGGAGGGTGATGATAGGGAAAGTGAGGTCTGACAAGGTTTGGAGTTGATTGCATTGGTGGAGCGGGGCGGGGCGGGCCGGCCCGTGCCGTGCCGTGCCGGGCCGGGCCGGCCCGTGCCGGGCCGTGCCGGGCCGGGCCGTGCCGGGCCGTGCCGGCCGGGCCGTGCCGTGCCGGGCCGGGCCGGGCCGTGCCGTGCCGGGCCGGGCCGTGCCGTGCCGGGCCCAGACGCATGACCCTCGAGTGCAACGAACTTGTGGCTCGTCAAGACTTGGTGCTGAACGTTCTCAACTATTTAAAACGATTTTGTTTTCTTTTTCCCAGCTCAGGCGGCCCACTGCTGAGCTATGCAGTAGCTCTCTATCGGCAGGGAGCTGGCTGCCACAAATGATCGCTGTTCAATGGAAGCGGCTTATCATCATCGTGTGGAGATTTATAGCGGGAGCCAAATACTCCAATCGCACAGAGACGCATAGAGACTCATAGAGACTCATAGAGATACAGAGACATAGAGATTCTTAGAGACACATAGTGACCCATAGACATGCATAGACACCTATAGAGACCCATACACTAAACTATTATATTTCACAAGGTAGAGCCCACTGAGCTGTATAACTCTTTTTCAGAAGCATCCTGGCCTCAAACAAACAGCACAACGAAGTGGCGTTCTTATCACGTGGAAATGTGTCGCTGTAGCCACACATTCTAAATGCAAGACGTTGATTCTAAATGTGGAGGGAAAAAACCAGAGGACCCGGAGAAAAATCCACGCGATCACAGGGAGAGAGACGCATACTCCAAATATACAGCAGCAGGCATCGTCAGGGTCGGGATCGAACCCACGAACTCCTGTAGGCCAGGCGAGGTCGTTAACATCTCCTAGCCACCGTGATGATGAGAGAGAGACGCAGACTCCAAATATACAGCAGCAGCAGCAGGCATCGTCAGGGTCGAGCTCACGACCTGCTGCAGACCAGGCGAGGTCGTTAACATCTCCTAGCCACCGTGATGATGAGAGAGAGACGCAGACTCCAAATATACAGCAGCAGCAGCAGGCATTGTCAGGATCGAACTCACGACCTCCTGCAGACCAGGCGAGGTAGTCAACATCTGTTAGCCACCGCGGCCCACGAGATCCATCCAGGGACCACGGTGACCAGCGAGAGAGGATCAGTCGTAGCGATCGCAGACTCCAGATTCCAGTTTTCTCCTCATCTCAAGTGCCTCGGCAACCGCACGCGACCAGAATGTATCATTTGATCACCGCGTGCAAAATGTAGCAAAGTCCTGCAAGTTTCATATCAGGGCACCACGACACATTCGGGCACTTACTGAGTCGTGACACAGCCAACGCGGTTGGCGTGCGGCAGCAGTGTCGTAGGCAAGGCTCGATTGTTGCAACTCGCTGCTCTACGGGACGTCTGGCAAAAACATGAGCCAGCTGCAGCGTGTACATTGCCTGGCACACGTCGTGACGGGGTACAGCGAGATCCGACACCGTGTCCGTCCGGTGCTCGCCGAACTGCATTGGCTTCTGGAACGAATTCATTGCAAAGTCGCGCTCTTTACACACACAAAGTGCTTGCCACACGTGAGCCACCTTGCTGCTGATCTCGTAGAGGAGCGTAAAGCTTCACGCCACAAACTCCGCTCATCCTCACAGCGGCTTCTGGGTAACCATCATGCGGCACTTTCAGATGCCCTTCTGCGGCCGTCTGGAACGCTCTTCCTTACAATGTTAGGAAGTCACTGGGAGCTATAATGCACTTTGACATCATCATCATCGAGATTAACAAAACTAATTTCTTTAGAACTGCTGCTTGTTTAGTTTGTTGCCCTTCCCCCCGTGCCTCCGATGAGCACGGTTGGCTACGTACGGTGAGAAAAAAGTTCAACATACACACACTCACATAGTCACTCACATAGTCACTCACATAGTCACTCACCCACTCACACAGTCACTCACATAGTCACTCACCCACATCACATAGTCACTCACCCACTCACATAGTCACTCACCCACTCACAGTCACTCACCCACTCACACAGTCACTCACCCACTCACATAGCCCCTCACCCCTCACATAGCCCCTCACCCACTCACACAGCCACTCACCCACTCACACAGTCACTCACCCACTCACATAGCCACTCAACCCACTCACACAGCCACTCACCCACTCACACAGCCACTCACACACTCACATAGTCACTCACCCACTCACATAGTCACTCACCCACTCACATAGCCACTCACCCACTCACATAGTCACTCACCCACTCACAAAGTCACTCACCCCTCATATAGCCACTCACCCACTAACACAGTCACTCACCCACTCACACAGCCCCTCACTCACTCACACAGCCACTCACCCACTCACACAGCCACTCACCCACTCACAGTCACTCACACCCACTCACACAGTCACTCACCCACTCACACAGTCACTCACCCACTCACACAATCACTCACCCACTCACACAGTCACTCACACCCACTCACACAGTCACTCACCCACTCACACAGTCACTCACCCACTCACACAGTCACTCACCCACTAACACAGTCACTCACACAGCCACTCACCCACCTCACACAGCCACTCACCCACTCACACAGCCACTCACCCACTCACACAGCCACTCACCCACTCACACAGCCATCACCCACTCACACAGCCACTCACCCACTCACATAGCCCCTCACCCACTCACACAGTCACTCACCCACTCACACAGCCACTCACCCACTCACACAGTCACTCACCCACTCACACAGTCACTCACCCACTCACGTAGTCACTCACCCACTCACACAGACCACTCACCCACTCACACAGCCACTCACCCACTCACACAGTCACTCACCCACTCACACAGTCACTCACCCACTCACACAGTCACTCACCCACTCACACAGCCACTCACCCACTCACACAGTCACTCACCCACTCACGTAGTCACTCACCCACTCACACAGCCACTCACCCACTCACACAGTCACTCACCTACTCACACAGTCATCACCCACTCACATAGCCACTCCCCACTCATACAGCCACTCACCCCTCACACAGTCACACCCACTCACATAGCCCCTCACCCACTCACACAGTCACTCACCCACTCAAACAGCCACTCACCCACTCACACAGCCACTCACCCACTCACACAGTCACTCACCCACTCACATAGCCCCTCACCCACTCACATAGCCACTCACCCACTCACACAGCCACTCACCCACTCACACAGTCACTCACCCACTCACACAGCCACTCACCCACTCACACAGTCACTCACCCACTCACACAGCCACTCACCCACTCACACAGTCACTCACCCACTCACACAGTCACTCACCCACTCACATAGCCCCTCACCCACTCACACAGCCACTCACCCACTCACATAGCCCCTCACCCACTCACACAGTCACTCACCCACTCACACAGTCACTCACCCACTCACATAGCCCCTCACCCACTCACACAGCCACTCACCCACTCACATAGCCCCTCACCCACTCACACCACTCACCCACTCACACAGCCACTCACCCACTCACACAGCCACTCACCCACTCACACAGTCACTCACCCACTCACATAGCCCCTCACCCACTCACATAGCCACTCACCCACTCACACAGCCACTCACCCACTCACACAGTCACTCACCCACTCACACAAGCCACTCACCCACTCACACAGTCACTCACCCCCACACAGCCACTCACCCACTCACACAGTCACTCACCCACTCACACAGCCACTCACCCACTCACACAGTCACTCACCCACTCACACAGCCCCTCACCCACTCACACAGCCACTCACCCACTCACATAGCCCCTCACCCACTCACACAGTCACTCACCCACTCACACAGCCACTCACCCACTCACACAGCCACTCACCCACTCACACAGTCACTCACCCACTCACATAGCCCCTCACCCACTCACATAGCCACTCACCCACTCACACAGCCACTCACCCACTCACACAGTCACTCACCCACTCACACAGTCACTCACCCACTCACACAGCCACTCACCCACTCACACAGTCACCCACTCACACAGCCACTCACCCACTCACACAGTCACTCACCCACTCACATAGCCCCTCACCCACTCACACAGCCACTCACCCACTCACATAGCCCCTCACCCACTCACACAGTCACTCACCCACCCACAGTCACTCACCCACTCACATAGCCCCTCACCCACTCACACAGCCACTCACCCCACTCACAGCCCCTCACCCACTCACACAGTCACTCACCCACTCACATAGTCACTCACCCACTCACACAGTCACTCACCCACTCACACAGTCACTCACCCACTCACACAGTCACTCACCCACTCCACAGTCACTCACCCACTCACATAGCCCCCCCCTCACACAGTCACTCACCCACTCACATAGCCCCTCACCCACTCACACAGCCACTCACCCACTCACATAGCCCCTCACCCACTCACACAGCCACTCCCCCTCACACAGTCACTCACCCACTCACATAGCCACTCACCCACTCACATAGTCAATCATCACTCACCCACTCACACAGTCACTCACTCAATCACATAGCCACTCACACACTCACATAGTCACTCACCCACTAAACAGTCACTCATCCACTCACACAGTCACTCACCCACTCACTCACCCACTCACCCCTCACACAGTCACTCAGCCACTCACTCAGCCACTCAATCACACAGTCACTCACCCACTCACACAGCCACTCACCCACTCACACAGTCACTCACCCACTCACACAGCCACTCACCCACTCACACAGCCACTCACCCACTCACACAGCCACCACCCACTCACACAGTCACTCACCCACTCACACAGTCACTCACCCACTCACACAGCCACTCACCACTCACATAGCCACTCACCCCTCACACAGCCACTCACCCCTCACTCACCCACTCACACAGTCACTCACCCACTCACACAGCCACTCACCCACTCACACAGCCACTCACCCACTCACACAGTCACTCACCCACTCACACAGCCACTCACCCACTCACTCACCCACTCACCCACTCACACAGCCACTCACCCACTCACACAGTCACTCACCCACTCACACAGTCACTCACCCACTCACACAGTCACTCACCCACTCACACAGTCACTCACCCACTCACACAGCACTCACCCACTCACTCACCCAGTCACTCACCCACTCACACAGTCCTCACCCACTCACACAGTCACTCACCCAGTCACTCACCCACTCAACAGTCACTCACCCACTCACAAGTCACACAGTCCTCACCCACTCACACAGCCACTCACCCACTCACACAGTCACACACCCACTCACACAGCCACTCACCCACTCACACAGCCACCCACTCACACAGTCACTCACCCACTCACAGCCACTCACACTGTCACCCACTCACACAGTCACTCACCCACTCACGCAGCCACTCACCCACTCACTCACCCACTCACACAGCCACTCACCCACTCACATAGTCACTCACCCCACTCACATAGTCACTCACCCACTCACATAGTCACTCAGTCACTCACCCCTCACACAGTCCTCACCCCTCACACAGTCACTCACCCACTCACACAGTCACTCACCCACTCACACAGTCACTCACCCACTCACACAGCCACTCACCCACTCACTCACCCAGTCACTCACACCACTCACACAGTCACTCACCCACTCACACAGTCACTCACCCACTCACACCACCCACTCACACAGTCACTCACCCACTCACACAGTCACTCACCCACTCACACAGCCACTCACCCACTCACACAGTCACTCACCCACTCACACAGCCACTCACCCACTCACACAGCCACTCACCCACTCACACAGTCACTCACCCACTCACAGCCACTCACACTGTCACCCACTCACACAGTCACTCACCCACTCACATAGCCCCCCACCCACTCACAGTCACTCACCCACTCACACAGTCACTCACCCACTCACATAGTCACTCACCCACTCACATAGCCACTCACCCACTCACACAGCCACTCACCCACTCACATAGTCACTCACCCCTCACATAGCCACTCACCCACTCACACAGCCACTCACCCCCTCACATAGTAACTCACCCACTCACATAGTCACTCAGTCACTCACCCACTAACATCACTCACCCACTCACACAGTCACTCACCCACTCACTCACCCACTCACCCCTCACACAGTCACTCAGCCACTCACTCAGCCACTCAATCACACAGTCACTCACCCACTCACACAGCCACTCACTCAATCACATAGCCACTCACACACTCACATAGTCACTCACCCACTAACACAGCCACTCACCCACTCACATAGTCACTCACCCACTCACATAGCCACTCACCCACTCACATAGTCACTCACCCACTCACATAGTCACTCAGTCACTCACCCACTCACACAGTCACTCACTCAATCACATAGCCACTCACACACTCACATAGTCACTCACCCACTAACACAGTCACTCCACACCACACACAGTCACTCACCCACTCACTCACCCACTCACCCCTCACACAGTCACTCAGCCCTCACTCAGCCACTCAATCACACAGTCACTCACCCACTCACACAGTCACTCACCCACTCACACAGCCACTCACCCACTCACACAGTCACTCACCCATTCACCCACTCACACAGTCACTCACCCAGTCACTCACCCACTCACACAGTTACTCACCCACTCACACAGCCACTCACCCTCACCACTCACAGCCACTCACCACTCACATAGTCACTCACCCACTAACACAGTCACTCATCCACTCACACAGTCACTCACACCACTCACTCACCCACTCACCCTCACACAGTCCTCAGCCACTCACTCAGCCACTCAATCACACAGTCACTCACCCACTCACAGCCACTCACCCACTCACACAGTCACTCACCCACTCACATAGCCACTCACCCACTCACACAGCCACTCACCCACTCACATAGCCACTCACCCACTCACACAGTCACTCACCCACTCACAGTCACTCACCCACTCACACAGCCACTCACCCACTCACATAGCCACTCACCCCTCACACAGCCACTCACCCACTCACTCACCCACTCACACATCACTCACCCACTCACACAGCCCTCACCCACTCACTCACCACTCACCCACTCACACAGTCACTCACCCCTCACACAGCCACTCACCCACTCACTCACCCACTCACCCACTCACACAGCCACTCACCCACTCACACAGTCACTCCCCACTCACACAGTCACTCACCCACTCACACAGTCACTCACCCACTCACACAGTCACTCACCACTCACACAGCCACTCACCCACTCCTCACCCAGTCACTCACCCACTCACACAGTCACTCACCCACTCACACAGTCACTCACCCAGTCACTCACCCACTCACACAGTCACTCACCCACTCACACAGTCACTCACCCACTCACACAGCCACTCACCCACTCACACAGTCACTCACCCACTCACACAGCCACTCACCCACTCACACAGCCACTCACCCACTCACACAGCCACTCACCCACTCACAGCCACTCACACTGTCACCCATCACACAGTCACTCACCCACTCACGCAGCCACTCACCCACTCACTCCCCACTCACACAGCCACTCACCCACTCACATAGTCACTCACCCACTCACATAGTCACTCACCCACTCACATAGTCACTCAGTCACCACCCCTCACACAGTCTCACTCAATCACATAGCCACTCACACTCACATAGTCCCTCACCCACTCACATAGCCCCTCACCCACTCACAGTCACTCACCCACTCACACAGTCACTCACCCCTCACATAGTCACTCACCCACTCACATAGCCACTCACCCACTCACACAGCCACTCACCCCACTCACATAGTCACTCACCCACTCCATAGCCACTCACCCCACACACGCCACTCACCCACTCACATAGTACTCACCCACTCACATAGCTACTCACCCTCACATAGTCACTCACCCACTCACATAGTCACTCAGTCACTCACCCACTAACACAGTCACTCACCCACTCTCACAGTCACTCACCCACTCACTCACCCACTCACCCCTCACACAGTCCACTCAGCCCTCACTCAGCCACTCAATCACACAGTCACTCACCCACTCACACAGCCACTCACTCAATCACATAGCCACTCACACACTCACATAGTCACTCACCCACTAACACAGCCACTCACCCACTCACATAGTCACTCACCCCACTCACATAGCCACTCACCCATCACATAGTCACTCACCCACTCACATAGTCACTCAGTCACTCACCCACTCACACAGTCACTCACTCAATCACATAGCCACTCACACACTCACATAGTCACTCACCCACTAACACGTCACTCACCCACTCACACAGTCACTCACCCACTCACTCACCCACTCACCACTCACAACACTCATCCACTCACTCAGCCACTCAATCACACAGTCACTCACCCACTCACACAGTCACTCACCCACTCACACAGCCACTCCCCACTCACACAGTCACTCACCCACTCACCCACTCACACAGTCACTCACCCAGTCACTCACCCACTCACACAGTTACTCACCCACTCACACAGCCACTCAGTCACTCACCCACTCACACAGTCACTCACTCAATCACATAGCCACTCACACACTCACATAGTCACTCACCCACTCACATAGCCCCTCACCCACTCACACAGCCACTCACCCACTCACATAGCCCCTCACCCACTCACACAGCCACTCCCCCACTCACACAGTCACTCACCCACTCACATAGCCACTCACCCACTCACATAGTCAATCAGTCACTCACCCACTCACACAGTCACTCACTCCAATCACATAGCCACTCACACACTCACATAGTCATCACCCCTAACACAGTCACTCATCCACTCACACAGTCACTCACCCACTCACTCACCCACTCACCCCTCACACAGTCACTCAGCCACTCACTCAGCCACTCAATCACACAGTCACTCACCCACTCACACAGCCACTCACCCACTCACACAGTCACTCACCCACTCACATAGCCACTCACCCACTCACACAGCCCACACAGCCACTCACCCACTCACACAGCCACTCACCCACTCACACAGTCACTCACCCACTCACCAGTCACTCACCCACTCACACATCACCACCCACTCACATAGCCACTCACCCCCCAAGCCACTCACCCACTCACTCACCCACTCACACAGTCACTCACCCACTCACACAGCCACTCACCCACTCACTCACCCACTCACCCACTCACACAGCCACTCACCCACTCACACAGCCACTCACCCACTCACTCACCACTCACCCACTCACACAGCCACTCACCCACTCACACAGTCACTCACCCACTCACACAGTCACTCACCCACTCACACAGTCACTCACCCACTCACACAGTCACTCACCCACTCACACAGCCACTCACCACTCACTCACCCAGTCACTCACCCACTCACACAGTCACTCACCCCTCACACAGTCACTCACTCACCCAGTCACTCACCCACTCACACAGTCACTCACCCACTCACACAGTCACTCACCCACTCACACAGCCACTCACCCACTCACACAGTCACTCACCCACTCACACAGCCACCACCCACTCACACACAGCCACTCACCCCACACAGTCACTCACCCACTCACAGCCACTCACACTGTCACCCACTCACACAGTCACTCACCCCTCACGCAGCCACTCACCCACTCACTCACCCACTCACACAGCCACTCACCCACTCACATAGTCACTCACCCACTCACATAGTCACTCACCCACACTAGTCACTCAGTCACTCACCCACTCACACAGTCACTCACCCACTCACACAGTCACTCACCCACTCACAGTCACTCACACCACTCACACAGTCACTCACCCACTCACACAGCCACTCACCCACTCACTCACCCAGTCACTCACCCACTCACACAGTCACTCACCCACTCACACAGTCACTCACCCAGTCACTCACCCACTCACACAGTCACTCACCCACTCACCCAGTCACTCACCCACTCACACAGCCACTCACCCACTCACACAGTCACTCACACCACTCACACAGCCACTCACCCACTCACACAGCCACTCACCCACTCACACAGTCACTCACCCACTCACAGCCACTCACACTGTCACCCACTCACACAGTCACTCACCCACTCACATAGCCCCTCACCCTCACAGTCACTCACCCACTCACACAGTCACTCACCCACTCACATAGTCACTCACCCCACTCACATAGCCACTCACCCACTCACACAGCCACTCACCCACACTCACATAGTCACTCACCCATCACATAGCCACTCACCCACTCACACAGCCACTCACCCACTCACATAGTAACTCACCCACCACATAGTCACTCAGTCACTCACCCACTAACACAGTCACTCACCCACTCACACAGTCACTCACCCCTCACTCACCCACTCACCCCTCACACAGTCACTCAGCCACTCACTCAGCCACTCAATCACACAGTCACTCACCCACTCACACAGCCACTCACTCAATCACATAGCCACTCACACACTCACATAGTCACTCACCCACTAACACAGCCACTCACCCACTCACATAGTCACTCACCCACTCACATAGCCACTCACCCACTCACATAGTCACTCACCCACTCACATAGTCACTCAGTCACTCACCCACTCACACAGTCACTCACTCAATCACATAGCCACTCACACACTCACATAGTCACTCACCCACTAACACAGTCACTCACCCACTCACACAGTCACTCACCCACTCACTCACCCACTCACCCCACACAGTCACTCAGCCACTCACTCAGCCACTCAATCACACAGTCACTCACCCACTCACACAGTCACTCACCCACTCACACAGCCACTCACCCACTCACACAGTCACTCACCCATTCACCCACTCACACAGTCACTCACCAGTCACTCACCCACTCACACAGTTACTCACCCACACACACAGCCACTCACCCACTCACACAGCCACTCACACACTCACATAGTCACTCACCCACTAACACAGTCACTCATCCACTCACACAGTCACTCACCCACTCACTCACCCACCACCCCCTCACAGTCACTCAGCCACTCACTCAGCCACTCAATCACACAGTCACTCACCCACTCACACAGCCACTCACCCACTCACACAGTCACTCACCCACTCACATAGCCACTCACCCACTCACACAGCCACTCACCCACTCACATAGCCACTCACCCACTCACACAGTCACTCACCCACTCACACAGTCACTCACCCACTCACACAGCCACTCACCCACTCACATAGCCACTCACCCCTCACACAGCCACTCACCCACTCACTCACCACTCTCACACAGTCACTCACCCACTCACACAGCCACTCACCCACTCACTCACCCACTCACCCACCACAGTCACTCACCCACTCACACAGCCACTCACCGACTCACTCACCCACTCACCCACTCACACAGCCACTCACCCACTCACACAGTCACTCACCCACTCACACAGTCACTCACCCACTCACACAGTCACTCACCCACTCACACAGTCACTCACCCACTCACACAGCCACTCACCCACTCACTCACCCAGTCACTCACCCACTCACACAGTCACTCACCCACTCACACAGTCACTCACCCAGTCACTCACCCACTCACACAGTCACTCACCCACTCACACAGTCACTCACCCACTCACACAGCCACTCACCCACTCACACAGTCACTCACCCACTCACACAGCCACTCACCCACTCACACAGCCACTCACCCACTCACACAGCCACTCACCCACTCACAGCCACTCACACTGTCACCACTCACACAGTCACTCACCCACTCACGCAGCACTCACCCACTCACTCACCCACTCACACAGCCACTCACCCACTCACATAGTCACTCACCCACTCACATAGTCACTCACCCACTCACATAGTCACTCAGTCACTCACCCACTCACACAGTCACTCACTCAATCACATAGCCACTCACACACTCACATAGTCACTCACCCACTCACATAGCCCCTCACCCACTCACAGTCACTCACCCACTCACACAGTCACTCACCCACTCACATAGTCACTCACCCACTCACATAGCCACTCACCCACTCACACAGCCACTCACCCACTCACATAGTCACTCACCCACTCACATAGCCACTCACCCACTCACACAGCCACTCACCCACTCACATAGTAACTCACCCACTCACATAGCTACTCACCCACTCACATAGTCACTCACCCACTCACATAGTCACTCAGTCACTCACCCACTAACACAGTCACTCACCCACTCTCACAGTCACTCACCCACTCACTCACCCACTCACCCCTCACACAGTCACTCAGCCACTCACTCAGCCACTCAATCACACAGTCACTCACCCACTCACACAGCCACTCACAATCACATAGCCACTCACACACTCACATAGTCACTCACCCACTAACACAGCCACTCACCCACTCACATAGTCACCCACTCACATAGCCACTCACCCACTCACATAGTCACTCACCCACTCACATAGTCACTCAGTCACTCACCCACTCACACAGTCACTCACTCAATCACATAGCCACTCACACACTCACATAGTCACTCACCCACTAACACAGTCACTCACCCACTCACACAGTCACTCACCCACTCACTCACCCACTCACCACTCACACAGTCACTCAGCCACTCACTCAGCCACTCAATCACACAGTCACTCACCCACTCACACAGTCACTCACCCACTCACACAGCCACTCACCCACTCACACAGTCACTCACCACTCACCCACTCACACAGTCACTCACCCAGTCACTCACCCACTCACACAGTTACTCACCCACTCACACAGCCACTCACCCACTCACACAGTCACTCACCCACTCACACAGTCACTCACCCACTCACACAGCCACTCACCCACTCACACAGTCACTCACACCACTCACCCACTCACACAGTCACTCACCCACTCACCCACTCACACAGTCACTCACCCACTCACACAGTCACTCACCCTCACTCACACCACTCACACAGTCACTCACCCACTCACACAGCCACTCACCACCTCCGATGACATCGGGTCAAGCTCAACGGCAACCACAGGGCAATGGCAACCAGCGGCAGAGAGCGCCCGAGAGGGAGACGGAGTGACGGGAGTGGGGAGGAATGACTCGGAGCTCCGAGAGTCCCGGTCACCTTCTCACCTTCTCCTCATTGCTCTTGACGCGTTTCTTCAGGAATCCTCCTCCTCCTCCTCCTGCT
>NW_026891375.1:527924-546710 GCF_015708825.2 Lethenteron reissneri | reverse complement strand
GTTACCATAGTTACCACATAGTTACCATAGTTACCATAGTTACCACAGAGTTACTCTGTAGTACCTTAGTTACTCCCGTGGCTACGTGTGGTGGTTACCGTGGCTACTGCCGTGGTTACGCGTGATGGTTATTGTGGTTACCATGGTTACCGTGGTTACCGTGGTAACCTCCCTCCTCCAAGTGGCGTCTCCCCACCCCCCTCTCCAACTCCAGGAGTCGAATCTTCTCCTGCAGACTCCTCAGTGCCGACATCACCGCTACAACATCAACAACATCAACAACAACATCATCAACAACAACATCATAATCAACATCACCGCTACAACATCAACAATATCATCATCAACATCAACATCACCGCTACAACATCAACAACATCAACAACATCATCAACATCAACAACATCATCATCAACATCACCGTTACAACATCAACAACAACATCATCAACATCAACAACATTAACAACATTATCATAATCAAGAACATCATCATCAACAACATCATCACATCAACATCACCACAATCAACAACATCACCAACATCACCATCATCATCAACACCATCAACATCACCGCTACAACATCAACAACAACATCATCAACATCAACATCACCACAATCAACAACATCACCAACAACACCACCATCATCAACACCATCAACATCACCGCTACAACATCAACAACAACATCATCAACATCAACATCACCACAATCAACAACATCACCAACATCACCATCATCATCAACACCATCAACATCACCGCTACAACATCAACAACAACATCATCAACATCAACATCACCACAATCAACAACATCACCAACATCACCATCATCATCAACACCATCAACATCACCGCTACAACATCAACAACAACATCATCAACATCAACATCACCACAATCAACAACATCACCAACAACACCACCATCATCAACACCATCAACATCACCGCTACAACATCAACAACAACATCATCAACATCAACATCACCAACAATCAACAACATCACCAACATCACCATCATCATCAACACCATCAACATCACCGCTACAACATCAACAACAACATCATCAACATCAACATCACCACAATCAACAACATCACCAACATCACCATCATCATCAACACCATCAACATCACCGCTACAACATCAACAACAACATCATCAACATCAACATCACCACAATCAACAACATCACCAACATCACCCACCATCATCAACACCATCAACATCACCGCTACAACATCAACAACAACATCATCAACATCAACATCACCACAATCAACAACATCACCAACATCACCATCATCATCAACACCATCAACATCACCGCTACAACATCAACAACAACATCATCAACATCAACATCACCACAATCAACAACATCACCAACATCACCATCATCATCAACACCATCAACATCACCGCTACAACATCAACAACAACATCATCAACATCAACATCACCACAATCAACAACATCACCAACATCACCATCATCATCAACACCATCAACATCACCGCTACAACATCAACAACAACATCATCAACATCAACATCACCACAATCAACAACATCACCAACATCACCATCATCATCAACACCATCAACATCACCGCTACAACATCAACAACAACATCATCAACATCACCACAATCAACAACATCACCAACATCACCATCATCATCAACACCATCAACATCACCGCTACAACATCAACAACAACATCATCAACATCAACATCACCACAATCAACAACATCACCAACATCACCATCATCATCAACACCATCAACATCACCGCTACAACATCAACAACAACATCATCAACATCAACATCAACATCACCACAATCAACAACATCACCAACATCACCATCATCATCAACACCATCAACATCACCGCTACAACATCAACAACAACATCATCAACATCAGCATCACCACAATCAACAACATCACCAACATCACCACCATCATCAACACCATCAACATCACCGCTACAACATCAACAACAACATCATCAACATCAACATCACCACAATCAACAACATCACCAACATCACCATCATCATCAACACCATCAACATCACCGCTACAACATCAACAACAACATCATCAACATCAACATCACCACAATCAACAACATCACCAACATCACCATCATCATCAACACCATCAACATCACCGCTACAACATCAACAACAACATCATCAACATCAACATCACCACAATCAACAACATCACCAACATCACCATCATCATCAACACCATCAACATCACCGCTACAACATCAACAACAACATCATCAACATCAACATCACCACAATCAACAACATCACCAACAACACCACCATCATCAACACCATCAACATCACCGCTACAACATCAACAACAACATCATCAACATCACCACAATCAACAACATCACCAACATCACATCATCATCAACACCATCAACATCACCGCTACAACATCAACAACAACATCATCAACATCAACATCACCACAATCAACAACATCACCAACATCACCATCATCATCAACACCATCAACATCACCGCTACAACATCAACAACAACATCATCAACATCAACATCACCACAATCAACAACATCACCAACATCACCATCATCATCAACACCATCAACATCACCGCTACAACATCAACAACAACATCATCAACATCACCACAATCAACAACATCACCAACATCACCATCATCATCAACACCATCAACATCACCGCTACAACATCAACAACAACATCATCAACATCAACATCACCACAATCAACAACATCACCAACATCACCATCATCATCAACACCATCAACATCACCGCTACAACATCAACAACAACATCATCAACATCAACATCACCACAATCAACAACATCACCAACATCACCATCATCATCAACACCATCAACATCACCGCTACAACATCAACAACAACATCATCAACATCAACATCACCACAATCAACAACATCACCAACATCACCATCATCATCAACACCATCAACATCACCGCTACAACATCAACAACAACATCATCAACATCAACATCACCACAATCAACAACATCACCAACATCACCATCATCATCAACACCATCAACATCACCGCTACAACATCAACACCTAAAAGGTCTGAAGTGTGGTATGTGATAAGGTAGGGCACTGATAAGGGGTTGACAGTTATGATGACGCTGCTGATGAAGATGCTGATGCTACTACTGAAGACGCTGCTGATGACGCTACTGACGCTACTGCTGATGATGCTACTGACGCTACTGCTGATGATGCTACTGCTGATGACGACGCTGCTGATGACGCTGCTGATGACGCTACTGATGACGCTACTGCTGATGATGCTACTGCTGATGACGACGCTGCTGATGACGCTGCTGATGACGCTACTGACGCTACTGCTGATGATGCTACTGCTGATGACGACGCTGCTGATGACGCTGCTGATGACGCTACTGACGCTACTGCTGATGATGCTACTGCTGATGACGACGCTGCTGATGACGCTGCTGATGACGCTACTGATGACGCTACTGACGCTACTGCTGATGATGCTACTGCTGATGACGACGCTGCTGATGACGCTGCTGATGACGCTACTGATGACGCTACTGACGCTACTGCTGATGATGCTACTGCTGATGACGACGCTGCTGATGACGCTGCTGATGACGCTACTGATGACGCTACTGACGCTACTGCTGATGATGCTACTGCTGATGACGACGCTGCTGATGACGCTGCTGATGACGCTACTGATGACGCTACTGACGCTACTGCTGATGATGCTACTGCTGATGACGACGCTGCTGATGACGCTGCTGATGACGCTACTGATGACGCTACTGACGCTACTGCTGATGATGCTACTGCTGATGACGACGCTGCTGATGACGCTGCTGATGACGCTACTGATGACGCTACTGACGCTACTGCTGATGATGCTACTGCTGATGACGACGCTGCTGATGACGCTGCTGATGACGCTACTGATGACGCTACTGACGCTACTGCTGATGATGCTACTGCTGATGACGACGCTGCTGATGATGCTACTGCTGATGATGCTACTGATGACGCTACTGACGCTACTGCTGATGATGCTACTGCTGATGACGACGCTGCTGATGACGCTGCTGATGACGCTACTGATGACGCTACTGACGCTACTGCTGATGATGCTACTGCTGATGACGACGCTGCTGATGACGCTGCTGATGACGCTACTGATGACGCTACTGACGCTACTGCTGATGATGCTACTGCTGATGACGACGCTGCTGATGACGCTGCTGATGACGCTACTGATGACGCTACTGACGCTACTGCTGATGATGCTACTGCTGATGACGACGCTGCTGATGATGCTACTGCTGATGATGCTACTGATGACGACGCTGTTGATGCTACTGCTGATGACGCTACTGCTGATGCTGCTGTTGACGCTACTGCTGATGACGCTGCTGATGATGCTGCTGATGATGACGCTACTGCTGATGATGCTGCTGATGACGCTACTGCTGATGCTGCTGATGATGACGCTGCTGATGATGCTACTGCGGATGCTACTGCTGATGCTGCTGATGATGACGCTGCTGATGATAACGCTGCTGATGATGCTACTGCTCATGGCCTTGCTGATGATGCTGCTGTTGACGCTACTGCTGATGACGCTGCTGATGACGCTGCTGCTGATGACGCTGCTGATGACGCTACTGACGCTACTGCTGATGATGCTGCTGATGCTGCTGCTGATGACGCTGCTGATGACGCTGATGATGCTACTGCTGATGACGCTACTGATGACGCTGCTGATGCTACTGCTGATGACGCTACTGCTGACGCTGCTGATGATGCTACTGCTGATGACGCTACTGATGACGCTGCTGATGATGCTACTGCTGCTGATGCTACTGCTGATACTACTGCTGCTGCTGATGACGATGCTGCTGCTGACGCTGTTGATGACGTCATCACCTCGGCTGTTGCTCTCGGGCAGCGAGACTCTGTCGGGAGCGGTTGCCATGGAGACGAAGGGTCGCCGGGGTAACGAGGAGAACGGCGTCTCCATGGCGACCTGGGGAACCACAGGGGTCACGCGGGGTCAAGCGGGGGTCACACAGGGGTCAAGCGGGCACCCACAGAGACACACACTCACAGAGACCCATACTCATAGAGACTCACAGAGACCCATACTCATAGAGACTCACAGAGACCCATACTCATAGAGACTCACAGAGACCCATACTCATAGAGACTCACAGAGACCCATACTCATAGAGACTCACAGAGACCCATACTCATAGAGACTCACAGAAACCCACAGAGACCCAGACTCATAGAGACTCACAGAGACCCATACTCATAGATACCCACAGAGACCCATACTCATAGATACCCACAGAGACCCATATAGACCCATACTCATAGAACCCCATACTCATAGAGACCCAGACTCATAGAGACCCATAGAGACCCAAACTCATAGAGACCCACAAAGACCCATACTCATAGAGACCCACACTCATAGAGACCCACAAAACCCATACTCATAGAGACCCATACTCATAGAGACCCACAGAGACCCATACTCACAGAGACCCATACTCATAGAGACGCATACTCATAGAGACCCACAAAGACCCATACTCACAGAGACCCATACTCATAGAGACCCATACTCATAGATACCCACAGAGACCCATATAGACCCACAGGGACCCATACTCAGAGACCCATACTCATAGAGATCCATACTCACAGAGACCCATACTCATAGATACCCACAGAGACCCATATAGACCCACAGAGACCCATACTCATAGAGACTCATACAGACCCACAGAGACCCATACTCACAGAGACCCATACTCATAGAAACTCATACAGACCCACAGAGACCCATACTCATAGAGACCCACAGAGACCCACAGAGACTCATACTCATAGATACCCACAGAGACCCATACTCATAGAGACTCAGACAGACCCACAGAGACCCATACAGACTCACAGAGACCCATATTCATAGAGACCCACAAGAGACCCATACTCATAGACACCCACAGAGACCCACAGAGACCCATACTCCCAGAGACCCATAGACACCCACAGAGACCCATACTCCCAGAGACCCACAGAGACCCATACAGACTCACAGAGACCCATACTCACAGACACCCATAGACACCCACAGAGACCCATAGACACCCACAGAGACCCATACAGACCCACAGAGACCCATAGACACCCACACAGACCCACAGAGACCCACAGAGACCCATACAGACTCACAGAGACCCATACTCACAGACACCCATAGACACCCACAGAGACCCATAGACACCCACAGAGACCCATACTCCCAGAGACCCACAGAGACCCATACAGACTCACAGAGACCCATACTCACAGACACCCATAGACACCCACAGAGACCCATAGACACCCACAGAGACCCATACTCCCAGAGACCCACAGAGACCCATACAGACTCACAGAGACCCATACTCACAGACACCCATAGACACCCACAGAGACCCATAGACACCACAGAGACCCATACTCCCAGAGACCCACAGAGACCCATACAGACTCACAGGACCATACTCACAGACCACCATAGACCCACAGAGACCCATAGACACCCACAGAGACCATACAGACCCACAGAGACCCATAGACACCCACAGAGACCCACAGAGACCCATACAGACTCACAGAGACCATACTCACAGACCACCCATAGACACCCACAGAGACCCATAGACACCCACAGAGACCCTACAGACCCACAGAGACCCATAGACACCCCACACAGACCCACAGAGACCCACAGAGACCCATACAGACTCACAGAGACCATACTCACAGACACCCATAGCACCCACAGAGACCATAGACACCCACAAGACCCACAGACACCCACAGGACCCATAGACACCCACAGAGACCCACAAAGACCCATAGACACCCACAGAGACCCACAAAGACCCATAGACACCACAGAGACCCACAAAGACCCATAGACACCCACAGAGACCCACAAAGACCCATAGACACCCACAGAGACCCACAAAGACCCATAGACACCCACAGAGACCCACAAAGACCCATAGACACCCACAGAGACCCACAAAGACCCATAGACACCCACAGAGACCCACAAAGACCCATAGACACCCACAGAGACCCACAAAGACCCATAGACACCCACAGAGACCCACAAAGACCCATAGACACCCACAGAGACCCACAAAGACCCATAGACACCCACAGAGACCCATAGACACCCACAGAGACCCATAGACACCCACAGAGACCCATAGACACCCACAGAGACCCATAGACACCCACAGAGACCCATAGACACCCACACAGACCCATAGACACCCACAGAGACCCATAGACACCCACAGAGACCCATAGACACCCACACAGACCCACAGAGACCCATACAGACTCACAGAGACCCATACTCACAGACACCCATAGACACCCACAGAGACCCATAGACACCCACAGAGACCCATACTCCCAGAGACCCACAGAGACCCATACAGACTCACAGAGACCCATACTCACAGACACCCATAGACACCCAGAGACCCATAGACACCCACAGAGACCCATACTCCCAGAGACCCACAGAGACCCATACAGACTCACAGAGACCCATACTCACAGACACCCATAGACACCCACAGAGACCCATAGACACCCACAGAGACCCATACTCCCAGAGACCCACAGAGACCCATACAGACTCACAGAGACCCATACTCACAGACACCCATAGACACCCACAGAGACCCATAGACACCCACAGAGACCCATACAGACCCACAGAGACCCATAGACACCCACACAGACCCACAGAGACCCACAGAGACCCATACAGACTCACAGAGACCCATACTCACAGACACCCATAGACACCCACAGAGACCCATAGACACCCACAGAGACCCATACAGACCCACAGAGACCCATAGACACCCACACAGACCCACAGAGACCCACAGAGACCCATACAGACTCACAGAGACCCATACTCACAGACACCCATAGACACCCACAGAGACCCATAGACACCCACAAAGACCCACAGACACCCACAGAGACCCATAGACACCCACAGAGACCCACAAAGACCCATAGACACCCACAGAGACCCACAAAGACCCATAGACACCCACAGAGACCCACAAAGACCCATAGACACCCACAGAGACCCACAAAGACCCATAGACACCCACAGAGACCCACAAAGACCCATAGACACCCACAGAGACCCACAAAGACCCATAGACACCCACAGAGACCCACAAAGACCCATAGACACCCACAGAGACCCACAAAGACCCATAGACACCCACAGAGACCCACAAAGACCCATAGACACCCACAGAGACCCATAGACACCCACAGAGACCCATAGACACCCACAGAGACCCATAGACACCCACAGAGACCCATAGACACCCACAGAGACCCATAGACACCCACAGAGACCCATAGACACCCACAGAGACCCATAGACACCCACACAGACCCACAGAGACCCACAGAGACCCATACAGACTCACAGAGACCCATACTCACAGACACCCATAGACACCCACAGAGACCCATAGACACCCACAGAGACCCATACTCCCAGAGACCCACAGAGACCCATACAGACTCACAGAGACCCATACTCACAGACACCCATAGACACCCACAGAGACCCATAGACACCCACAGAGACCCATACTCCCAGAGACCCACAGAGACCCATACAGACTCACAGAGACCCATACTCACAGACACCCATAGACACCCACAGAGACCCATAGACACCCACAGAGACCCATACTCCCAGAGACCCACAGAGACCCATACAGACTCACAGAGACCCATACTCACAGACACCCATAGACACCCACAGAGACCCATAGACACCCACAGAGACCCATACAGACCCACAGAGACCCATAGACACCCACACAGACCCACAGAGACCCACAGAGACCCATACAGACTCACAGAGACCCATACTCACAGACACCCATAGACACCCACAGAGACCCATAGACACCCACAGAGACCCATACAGACCCACAGAGACCCATAGACACCCACACAGACCCACAGAGACCCACAGAGACCCATACAGACTCACAGAGACCCATACTCACAGACACCCATAGACACCCACAGAGACCCATAGACACCCACAAAGACCCACAGACACCCACAGAGACCCATAGACACCCACAGAGACCCACAAAGACCCATAGACACCCACAGAGACCCACAAAGACCCATAGACACCCACAGAGACCCACAAAGACCCATAGACACCCACAGAGACCCACAAAGACCCATAGACACCCACAGAGACCCACAAAGACCCATAGACACCCACAGAGACCCACAAAGACCCATAGACACCCACAGAGACCCACAAAGACCCATAGACACCCACAGAGACCCACAAAGACCCATAGACACCCACAGAGACCCACAAAGACCCATAGACACCCACAGAGACCCACAGAGACCCATAGACACCCACAGAGACCCATAGACACCCACAGAGACCCATAGACACCCACAGAGACCCCACAGAGACCCATAGACACCCACAGAGACCCATAGACACCCACAGAGACCCATAGACACCCACAGAGACCCATAGACACCCACAGAGACCCATAGACACCCACAGAGACCCATAGACACCCACACAGACCCACAGAGACCCACAGAGACCCATACAGACTCACAGAGACCCATACTCACAGACACCCATAGACACCCACAGACACCCATAGACACCCACAGAGACCCATAGACACCCACAGAGACCCACAGAGACCCATAGACACCCACAGAGACCCATAGACACCCACAGAGACCCATACAGACCCACAGAGACCCATAGACACCCACACAGACCCACAGAGACCCACAGAGACCCATACAGACTCACAGAGACCCATACTCACAGACACCCATAGACACCCACAGAGACCCATAGACACCCACAAAGACCCACAGACACCCACAGAGACCCATAGACACCCACAGAGACCCACAAAGACCCATAGACACCCACAGAGACCCACAAAGACCCATAGACACCCACAGAGACCCACAAAGACCCATAGACACCCACAGAGACCCCACAAAGACCCATAGACACCCACAGAGACCCACAAAGACCCATAGACACCCACAGAGACCCACAAAGACCCATAGACACCCACAGAGACCCACAAAGACCCATAGACACCCACAGAGACCCACAAAGACCCATAGACACCCACAGAGACCCACAGAGACCCATAGACACCCACAGAGACCCACAGAGACCCATAGACACCCACAGAGACCCATAGACACCCACAGAGACCCATAGACACCCACAGAGACCCATAGACACCCACAGAGACCCATAGACACCCACAGAGACCCATAGACACCCACAGAGACCCATAGACACCCACAGAGACCCATAGACACCCACAGAGACCCATAGACACCCACAGAGACCCACAGAGACCCACAGAGACCCATAGACACCCACAGAGACCCATAGACACCCACAGAGACCCATAGACACCCACACAGACCCACAGAGACCCACAGAGACCCATACAGACTCACAGAGACCCATACTCACAGACACCCATAGACACCCACAGAGACCCATAGACACCCACAGAGACCCATAGACACCCACAGAGACCCATACAGACCCACAGAGACCCATAGACACCCACACAGACCCACAGAGACCCACAGAGACCCATACAGACTCACAGAGACCCATACTCACAGACACCCATAGACACCCACAGAGACCCATAGACACCCACAGAGACCCATAGACACCCACAGAGACCCATACAGACCCACAGAGACCCATAGACACCCACACAGACCCACAGAGACCCACAGAGACCCATACAGACTCACAGAGACCCATACTCACAGACACCCATAGACACCCACAGAGACCCATAGACACCCACAGAGACCCATACTCCCAGAGACCCACAGAGACCCATACAGACTCACAGAGACCCATACTCACAGACACCCATAGACACCCACAGAGACCCATAGACACCCACAGAGACCCATACAGACCCACAGAGACCCATAGACACCCACACAGACCCACAGAGACCCACAGAGACCCATACAGACTCACAGAGACCCATACTCACAGACACCCATAGACACCCACAGAGACCCATAGACACCCACAGAGACCCATACAGACCCACAGAGACCCATAGACACCCACACAGACCCACAGAGACCCACAGAGACCCATACAGACTCACAGAGACCCATACTCACAGACACCCATAGACACCCACAGAGACCCATAGACACCCACAGAGACCCATACAGACCCACAGAGACCCATAGACACCCACACAGACCCACAGAGACCCACAGAGACCCATACAGACTCACAGAGACCCATACTCACAGACACCCATAGACACCCACAGAGACCCATAGACACCCACAGAGACCCATACTCCCAGAGACCCACAGAGACCCATACAGACTCACAGAGACCCATACTCACAGACACCCATAGACACCCACAGAGACCCATAGACACCCACAGAGACCCATAGACACCCACAGAGACCCATAGACACCCACAGAGACCCACAGAGACCCATAGACACCCACAGAGACCCATAGACACCCACAGAGACCCATAGACACCCACAGAGACCCATAGACACCCACAGAGACCCACAAAGACCCATAGACACCCACAGAGACCCATAGATAACCACATAGACCCACAGAGACCCATAGACACCCAGAGAGACCCACTTACAGAGACCCGCACTACAACTAAACGAAGTTTGTGTCACCAGGTGTAAGACTCACTCAGCTGCTGTGTAGATATTGTATCAGACAGAGTGAGCTGAACCATCACGAATGACAGCAGCTCAGCCACGTGGCTGATATCATCATCATCACGTTGACAAATACTCTTAATGCATTGAGATTCATAGACTCGTAGAGACTCACAGATACCCATACTCAGAGACACAGAGACCCATACTCACAGAGACCCATACAGAACCAGAGAGACCCATACGCAGAGACCTACAGAGACCCATACTCAGAGACCCACACTCATAGAGACCCATACTCAGAGACCCACAGAGACCCATACTCATAGAGACCCTTACAGACCCACAGAGACCCATACTCACAGAGACCCACAGAGACCCATACTCATAGAGACCCACAGAGACCCATACTCATAGATACCCACAGAGACCCACACTCATAGAGACCCTTACAGACCCACAGAGACCCATACTCGGACGCATAGAGACCCATACTCGGACGCATAGAGACCCATACTCATAGAGACCCATACAGACCCACAGAGACCCATACTCACAGAGACCCACAGATACCCAAACTCATAGAGACCCTTACAGACCCACAGAGACCCATACTCGGACGCATAGAGACCCATACTCATAGAGGCTCATACAGACCCAGAGACCCATACTCAGAGACCCACAGAGACCCATACTCATAGAGACCCACAGAGACCCATACTCATAGATACCCACAGAGACCCATACAAACCCACAGAGACCCATACTCAGAGAGACTCATACAGACCCACAGAGACGCATACTCATAGGGACCCACAGAGACCCATACATTGATATCATCACTGGGATCGAACCCACGACCTCCTGTGTATACCAGGCAAGGATAACATCGCCACTGTGGCGACAACGGAGACACACGGGGAGTGAGTGGGTGAGCGAGTCGGTGAATGTGTGAGGGGGTGAGTGAATGGGTGAGTGGGTGAGTGAATGATTGAGTGGGTGAGTGAATGGATGAGTGAGTCAGTGAGTGGGTCGGTGAGTGTGTGAGTTGGTGAGTGAGTGGGTGAGTGAGTCAGTGAGTGGGTCGGTGAGTGTGTGAGTTGGTGAGTGAATGGATGAGTGAGTCAGTGAGTGGGTCGGTGAGTGTGTGAGTTGGTGAGTGAGTGGGTGAGTGAGTCAGTGAGTGGGTCGGTGAGTGTGTGAGTTGGTGAGTGAATGGATGAGTGAGTCAGTGAGTGGGTCGGTGAGTGTGTGAGTTGGTGAGTGAGTGGGTGAGTGAGTCAGTGAGTGGGTCGGTGAGTGTGTGAGTTGGTGAGTGAGTGGGTGAGTGAGTCAGTGAGTGGGTCGGTGAGTGTGTGAGTTGGTGAGTGAATGGATGAGTGAGTCAGTGAGTGGGTCGGTGAGTGTGTGAGTTGGTGAGTGAGTGGGTGAGTGAGTCAGTGAGTGGGTCGGTGAGTGTGTGAGTTGGTGAGTGAATGGATGAGTGAGTCAGTGAGTGGGTCGGTGAGTGTGTGAGTTGGTGAGTGAATGGATGAGTGAGTCAGTGAGTGGGTCGGTGAGTGTGTGAGTTGGTGAGTGAATGGATGAGTGAGTCAGTGAGTGGGTCGGTGAGTGTGTGAGTTGGTGAGTGAGTGGGTGAGTGAGTCAGTGAGTGGGTCGGTGAGTGTGTGAGTTGGTGAGTGAATGGATGAGTGAGTCAGTGAGTGGGTCGGTGAGTGTGTGAGTTGGTGAGTGAGTGGGTGAGTGAGTCAGTGAGTGGGTCGGTGAGTGTGTGAGTTGGTGAGTGAGTGGGTGAGTGAGTCAGTGAGTGGGTCGGTGAGTGTGTGAGTTGGTGAGTGAATGGATGAGTGAGTCAGTGAGTGGGTCGGTGAGTGTGTGAGTTGGTGAGTGAGTGGGTGAGTGAGTCAGTGAGTGGGTCGGTGAGTGTGTGAGTTGGTGAGTGAATGGATGAGTGAGTCAGTGAGTGGGTCGGTGAGTGTGTGAGTTGGTGAGTGAATGGATGAGTGAGTCAGTGAGTGGGTCGGTGAGTGTGTGAGTTGGTGAGTGAGTGGGTGAGTGAGTGGGCAAGTGGATGAGTGAGTGGGTGAGTGAGTGATGATTGAGTGGGTGAGTGAATGAATGTGTGAGTGGGTCAGTGAGTCGGTGAGTGGGTGTGTGAATTAATCATTGAGTGGTGAGTGAGAGAATGAGTGTGTGAGTGGGTGAGTCGGTGGGTGAGTGTGTGAGTCGGTGAGTGAGTGTGTGAGTCGGTGAGTGTGCGAGTGGGTGAGTTGGTGTGTGAGTGGGTGAGTTGGTGTGTGAGTGGGTGAGTTGGTGTGTGAGTGGGTGAGTTGGTGTGTGAGTGGGTGAGTTAGTGTTTGACTTGGTGAGTGTGTGAGTGGGAGAGTTGGTGCGTGAGTGGGTGAGTTGGTGTGTGAGTGGATGAGTTGGTGTGTGAGTTGGTGTGTGAGTTGGTGAGTGTGTGAGTGAGTGAGTTAGTGTATGAGTGTGTGAGTTGGTGTATGAGTGTGTGAGTTGGTGAGTGTGTGAGTTGGTGAGTGTGTGAGTTGGTGAGTGTGTGAGTTGGTGAGTGTGTGAGTTGGTGTGTGAGTGTTTGACTTGGTGAGTGTGTGAGTTGGTGAGTAGGTGAGTGAGTGAGTCTGTGTGAGTCTCACTCCGTAGTGAAAGTCACCCAATAGTAGCAATTGAGCACCATACATACTACTACCACCACCACCACTGCTATTACATCAACTGATCTGTACTCACAATGCAAATCTACCTCCCTGATAGCCACTTCCGCGAACCACGAGAGCCTGAGGCCTAGTAAACTCGCCGAGCCCCCCATCCTCGCCTGGATTCCCCGCCGGGGATCGAGCCACCTCGGGCGGCGGGCGCGCTGCCTGACCTGGGACTCGGGAACATTTCAACCAAACATTTTGTCTCGTGAACTTTGGGGCTATGCGCTCGTTTGCAGCTCCTCCTCGTGAGCGACATCGTCCTTTGTTGATTGTCCGAAGCGATGATTAATTAAAAGTCAATGCGCGGCTCAGGCCTAGTTACCCTCCCCCCCGTATCCGAGATCCCCGACGTCGCCTGGATTCCCTGCCGGGATCGAGGCACCTTGAGCGGCGGGGCGCGGCGGCACAGGGGGGGGGGGGGGGTCTCGGGAATATTTTAACCAACAATTTATTTGTTGCAATCATTTAGTTGCACAATCAAAGTCCTCATAACCCTAAACAAACATCTATTACGGATAATATCGGTCGCGAAAGCCTACGTCCTCATAGATAGCTGGTAATTGTTGATAATTATCAACAATCTGTACTGCAAAACACCTGTTCCGCTCCAGAACGCCTATCAAATAATACAAACAAATAAACAGCCTAACGCCTTATTTGCACGCTTCTTGCTGTAAATAAACAACGTATGATAACCTAAGATCGTGTTTAAAATCCTCTTTTTTTTTTAAAATCGACTTACTAAAGTTCCTCAACGTGAGACGCGGTCGATCGAGGCCTAGTCCCACAACGGCCGCGAGGCGCCGAAATCAACGACCTCGCCTGGATTCCCCGCCGGAATCGAGGCACCACAAGCGGCGACAGTGCGGACTCAGCGCCCTCTCGGGGTATTTAAACTTTTTTTTAAAATTGATGTTGTTATATTAAAACGATGTCATTGTTGTAGACGAATGAGTTACTCACTTGTTTGGGGCTCCTCGTGAGCGACATGGTCGTTTAAATTCTCCTCATTTGTCTCTTAAATGTTGAAATAAAGTACAGCTGACGGTTGGCGGGCATTTTGCCGTTTGAAACCGCGTTGCTATTGGAGACGCGTGACGTCATCACGCACGCCGACGACACAGGGAATCCATTCTGGTGACGTCATCACGCACGCCGAGGCCTCAGGGGATCGTTTGGTGACGTCATCACGCACGCCGACGCCTCAGGGAATCCATTCTGGTGACGTCATCACGCACGCCGTAGCCTCGGGGGATCGTTTGGTGACGTCATCACGCACGCCGACGCCTCAGGGAATCCAGTCAGGTGACGTCATCACGCACGCCGAAGCCTCAGGGGATTGTTTGGTGACGTCATCACGCACACCGAAGCCTCAGGGGATTGTTTGGTGACGTCATCACGCACGCCGACGCCTCAGGGAATACAGACTGGTGACGTCATCACGCACGCCGAAGCCTCAGGGGATTGTTTGGTGACGTCATCACGCACACCGAAGCCTCAGGGGATTGTTTGGTGACGTCATCACGCACGCCGATGTCTCGGGGAATCCAGTCAGGTGACGTCATCACGCACGCCGAAGCCTCAGGGGTTTGTTTGGTGACGTCATCACGCACGCCGACGCCTCAGGGAATCCAGTCAGGTGACGTCATCACGCACGCCGAAGCCTCAGGGGTTTGTTTGGTGACGTCATCACGCACGCCGACGCCTCAGGGAATCCAGTCAGGTGACGTCATCACGCACGCCGAAGCCTCAGGGGTTCGTTTGGTGACGTCATCACGCACGCCGAGGCCTCAGGGGATCGTTTGGTGACGTCATCACGCACGCCGACGACACAGGGAATCCATTCTGGTGACGTCATCACGCACGCCGAAGCCTCGGGAAATCCAGTCTGGTGACGTCATCACGCACGCCGACGTCCCCACAGGGGAGTGATGACGTCATTGCGCACGCCGACGTCCCCACAGGGGAGTGATGACGTCATCAGGGCTATACCTAATACATGAACTTAAACCACCGAATCAGCGATGGGGTCAAGCCAGAGGTCGCAAACGGGTTTTGATTCCTTACCCGTACCCAGCCGCACCAGGGTCGCAAACGGGTACCCGTACCCGGCCGTACCCTACCCGTACCCTACCCGTACCCGTACCCTACCTGTACCCAGCTGGGTACGGGTATCGGGTACCCGATTGCGACCTCTGGGATGAAGCCATGTTGCAGGCGCGAGTGGGTTGATTCTAGGAACTTGAATTGTGAGAAGAGACAAGACGTTGGGAATTGAGTGACAAACAGTTACTGACCAGTGACTCACGGCCTACCCGTACCCGGCCGCACCAGGGTCGCAAACGGGTAGCCGTACCCGGCCGGGTACGGGTAGCCGGGTATCGGGTAGGGTACGGGTATCGGGTAGGGTACGGGTAGGGTACGGGTACCCGTTAGCGACCCTGGTGCGGCCGGGTACGGGTAAGGGTAGGCCGTGAGTCACTGGTGAGTCACCGTGATTGTCACTCATTTCCCAACGTCTTGTCTCTTCTCACAATTCAAGTTCCTAGAATCAACCCACCCGCGTCTGCAACGTGGCTTCATCCCAGAGGTCGCAATCGGGTACCCGATACCCGTACCCTACCCGGCCGGGTACGGGTAGGGTACGGGTACGGGTAGGGTACGGGTAGGGTACGGCCGGGTACGGGTAGGGTGCGGGTACGGGTAGGGTACGGGTAGGATACGGGTAGGGTACGGGTAGGGTGCGGGTACGGGTAGGGTACGGGTAGGGTACGGGTAGGGTACGGGTAGGGTACGGCCGGGTACGGGTAGGGTGCGGGTACGGGTAGGGTACGGGTAGGATACGGGTAGGGTACGGGTAGGGTGCGGGTACGGGTAGGGTACGGGTAGGGTACGGGTAGGGTACGGCCGGGTACGGGTAGGGTGCGGGTACGGGTAGGGTACGGGTAGGATACGGGTAGGGTACGGGTAGGGTGCGGGTACGGGTAGGGTACGGGTAGGGTACGGGTAGGGTACGGCCGGGTACGGGTAGGGTGCGGGTACGGGTAGGGTACAGGTAGGGTACGGGTACGGGTAGGGTACGGCCGGGTACGGGTAAGGAATCAAAACCCGTTTGCGACCTCTGGTTTGGAGGCTGTACCTTCCTAGGCTAGCAGCCAGTCGTGTAGAGGGCCCACCAGGTACGGAGGCTGTACCTCCTTAGGCTACAGGTGAGGGAACTGGATATCCCTCCGTGTCTTCTTGGTTCTTTCGATAAAGTCACGTAGAAGGGAAATAATAAAATAATAAAAATAAAACAAAATAAAATAATTCTCACGACGTTTCGGCCACAACGCAAGCAGCCGTCCTCAGGTGGAGAACAGGTCTGTCGGAAAGACATTCAGACGCTGTCTTTCCGACAGACCTGTTCTTCACCTGAGGACGGCTGCTTGCGTTGTGGCCGAAACGTCGTGAGAATTGTATTTTATTATGTTTTATTTTTATTATTTTATTACTTCCATTCTACGTGACGGCTTTACCGAAAGAACCAAGAAGATGAATCCCTGCAGTCACGAAAGAAGCTTTAAATCGAAATTCCTCCGTGTGTGTGTAGGGACTGTGTCGGAAGAAAGACAATGAACCAGTTTGTGACTTAAAAGGAGTTTATTCATCTGTTATTTACAACACAACCATCACGACTATCACCATCATCATTATCATAATTACAACCATCACTACCATCATCATCAAAATTGCTAACATAATCACCATCATCATCATCATAATTACTAGGATCATCATCACTCTCATCTCTAGCATCATCACTACTACCACAATCACTCTCATCATAATTACCATCACAATCACCATCATCACTAGCATCATCATCACTAGCATCATCACCAGCATCACACCATCACTAGCATCATCATCATCACTATCATCCACCATCATCATCACCATCATCATCACCATCATCATCACCATCACCAGCATCATCATCAGCATCATCACTAGCATCATCACTAGCATCATCACCATCATCACCACTAGCATCATCACCACCATCACTAGCATCATCATCACTAGCATCATCACTAGCATCATCACTAGCATCATCACTAGCATCATCATCCACTAGCATCATCACTAGCATCATCATCACTATCA
>NW_026891375.1:521349-527424 GCF_015708825.2 Lethenteron reissneri | reverse complement strand
GATGAAGCCATGTTGAAGGCGCGAGTGGGTTGATTCTAGGAACTTGAATTGTGAGAAGAGACAAGACGTTGGGAATTGAGTGACAAACAGTTACTGACCAGTGACTCACGGCCTACCCGTACCCGGCCGCACCAGGGTCGCAAACGGGTAGCCGTACCCGGCCGGGTACGGGTAGCCGGGTATCGGGTAGGGTACGGGTATCGGGTAGGGTACGGGTAGGGTACGGGTACCCGTTAGCGACCCTGGTGCGGCCGGGTACGGGTAAGGGTAGGCCGTGAGTCACTGGTGAGTCACCGTGATTGTCACTCATTTCCCAACGTCTTGTCTCTTCTCACAATTCAAGTTCCTAGAATCAACCCACCCGCGTCTGCAACGTGGCTTCATCCCAGAGGTCGCAATCGGGTACCCGATACCCGTACCCTACCCGGCCGGGTACGGGTAGGGTACGGGTACGGGTAGGGTACGGGTAGGGTACGGCCGGGTACGGGTAGGGTGCGGGTACGGGTAGGGTACGGGTAGGATACGGGTAGGGTACGGGTAGGGTGCGGGTACGGGTAGGGTACGGGTAGGGTACGGGTAGGGTACGGGTAGGGTACGGCCGGGTACGGGTAGGGTGCGGGTACGGGTAGGGTACGGGTAGGATACGGGTAGGGTACGGGTAGGGTGCGGGTACGGGTAGGGTACGGGTAGGGTACGGGTAGGGTACGGCCGGGTACGGGTAGGGTGCGGGTACGGGTAGGGTACGGGTAGGATACGGGTAGGGTACGGGTAGGGTGCGGGTACGGGTAGGGTACGGGTAGGGTACGGGTAGGGTACGGCCGGGTACGGGTAGGGTGCGGGTACGGGTAGGGTATAGGTAGGGTACGGGTACGGGTAGGGTACGGCCGGGTACGGGTAAGGAATCAAAACCCGTTTGCGACCTCTGGTTTGGAGGCTGTACCTTCCTAGGCTAGCAGCCAGTCGTGTAGAGGGCCCACCAGGTACGGAGGCTGTACCTCCTTAGGCTACAGGTGAGGGAACTGGATATCCCTCCGTGTCTTCTTGGTTCTTTCGATAAAGTCACGTAGAAGGGAAATAATAAAATAAAATAAATAAAACAAAATAAAATAATCTCACGACGTTTCGGCCACAACGCAAGCAGCCGTCCTCAGGTGGAGAACAGGTCTGTCGGAAAGACATTCAGACGCTGTCTTTCCGACAGACCTGTTCTTCACCTGAGGACGGCTGCTTGCGTTGTGGCCGAAACGTCGTGAGAATTGTATTTTGTTTTATTTTTATTATTTTATTATTTCCATTCTACGTGACTTTACCGTAAGAACCAAGACTCCCTGCAGTCACGAAAGCTTTAAATCGAAAAAAAAAGATGATGTTGATGATGATGTTGATGATGATGTTGATGATGTAGATGTTAATGATGTTGATGATGTTGATGATGTGAATGATGATGTGAATGACGCTGTCTTTCCGACAGACCTGTTCTTCACCTGAGGACGGCTGCTTGCGTTGTGGCCGAAACGTCGTGAGAATTGTATTTTATTATTTTTATTTTATTATTTCCCTTCTACGTGATGACTTTACCGAAAGAACCAAGAAGATGAATCCCTGCAGTCACGAAAGAAGCTTTAAATCGAAATTCCTCCGTGTGTGTGTAGGGACTGTGTCGGAAGAAAGACAATGAACCAGTTTGTGACTTAAAAGGAGTTTATTCATCTGTTATTTACAACACAACCATCACGACTATCACCATCATCATTATCATAATTACAACCATCACTACCATCATCATCAAAATTGCTAACATAATCACCATCATCATCATAATTATTAGGATCATCATCACTCTCATCACTAGCATCATCATCTCTAGCATCATAACTACTACCACAATCACTCTCATCATAATTACCATCACAATCACCATCATCACAAGCATCATCATCACTAGCATCATCACCAGCATCATCATCACCATCATCACCACCATAATCACCATCATCATTACCATCATCATCATCACCATCACCAGCATCATCACCATCATCACCACCATCATCACTAGCATCATCACCACTAGCATCATCAGCATCATCACCATCATCATCACCAGCATCATCACCATCATCATCACCATCATCACCACCATCATCATCACTATCATCATCACCATCACCACCATCATCATCACCATCATCACCACCATCATCATCACCATCATCACCACCATCATCATCACCATCATCATCACCAGCATCATCACCATCATCATCACCATCATCATCACCATCATCATCACTATCATCATCACCATCACCACCATCATCATCACCATCATCATCATCACCATCATCACCACCATCATCATCACCACCATCATCACCAGCATCATCATCACCATCATCACCATCACCATCATCACCACCATCACGACACCATCTATGCTACGTAATCACGTCAACAATCGTGATTAAATGAACACCAGCGAGTCTGTGGTGGGGTCAAGCATAGGCACCACCACCCCCACCCCCCCAACCGAGACCTTTGTACTTTGGCCTACTCTTCCACCATGGTCGAGGCCGTGGTGGAAGAGTAGACCAAGTACCCGTGTAGCCTCCAAGCAGGCTGTAGGGGCAAGTGCAGCATCGCTCACAACAGGAGATGTGAGGGAATTCCTCTCTCTCCTCCACGTACAAATTGGGCGTTTCAGGAGGTCTGCCTGGACACTCAACATGGGAGGGAACGGCTTTCAAAGTTCTAGAATGTCCTGTAGACACAGATGCCGCTAGTTCACGTTCTGCAGATGCCACTGGTTCTTCACGTTCTGTAGATGTAGATGCCACTGGTTCTTAATTATCTGCAGATGTCACTGATTCTTAATGTTCTGTAGATGTCACTGGTTTTTAATGTTCTGTAGATGTAGATGCCACTGGTTCTTAATGATCTGCAGATGTCACTGATTCTTAATGTTCTGTAGATGTCACTGGTTTTTAATGTTCTGTAGATGTAGATGCCACTGGTTCTTAATGATCTGCAGATGTCACTGGTTATTAATCTCCTGTAGACGCAGATGCCGCTAGTTCACGTTCTGTAGATGCCACTGGTTCTTCACGTTCTGTAGATGCAGATGCCACTGGTTCTTAATTATCTGCAGATGTCACTGATTCTTAATGTTCTGTAGATGTCACTGGTTTTTAATGTTCTGTAGATGTAGATGCCACTGGTTCTTAATGATCTGCAGATGTCACTGATTCTTAATGTTCTGTAGATGTCACTGGTTTTTAATGTTCTGTAGATGTAGATGCCACTGGTTCTTAATGATCTGCAGATGTCACTGGTTATTAATCTCCTGTAGACGCAGATGCCTCTAGTTCACGTTCTGCAGATGCCACTGGTTCTTCACGTTCTGTAGATGTAGATGCCACTGGTTTTTAATGTTCTGTAGATGTCACTGGTTCTTAATGTTCTGTAGATGCCACTGGTTCTTCATGTTCTGTAGATGTAGATGCCACTGGTTCTTAATGATCTGCAGATGACACTGGTTCTTAATGTTCTGTAGATGTAGATGCCACTGGTTCTTAATGTTCTGTAGATGTCACTGGTTTTTAATGCTCTGTAGATGTCACTGGCTCTTACATGATCTGTAGATGTCACTGGTTCTTAATGTCCTGTAGATGTCACTGGTTCTGGAGATGTAGATGCCACTGGTTTTTAATGTTCTGTAGATGTCACTGGTTCTTCACGTTCTGCAGATGCCACTGGTTATTAATGCTCTGTAGTTGCCACTGGTTTATAAATGTTCTGTAGATGCCACTGGTTCTTCACATTCTGTAGATGTAGATGCCACTGGTCCTTAACATTCTGTAGATGTAGATGCCACTGGTCCTTAACATTCTGTAGATGTCACTGGTTCTTCACGTTCTGCAGATGCCACTGGTTCTTAATGCTCTGTAGATGCCACTGGTTTATAAATGTTCTGTAGATGCCACTGGTTCTTCACATTCTGCAAATGTAGATGCCACTGGTTTTTAACGTTCTGTAGATGACACTGGTTCTTCACGTTCTGCAGATGCCACTGGTTCTTAATGTTCTGTAGATGCCACTGGTTTATAAATGTTCTGTAGATGCCACTGGTTCTTCACATTCTGCAAATGTATATGCCACTGGTTTCTCCACGTTCCGCAAACGCAAATGGGTACCCGTACCCGGCCGGGTATCGGGTAGGGCACGGGTATCGGGTAGGGTATGGGTATCGGGTAGGGTACGGGTAGCCGGGTATCGGGTAGGGTACGGGTATCGGGTAGGGTACGGGTAGCCGGGTATAGGGTAGGGTACGGGTATCGGGTAGGGTACAGGTATCGGGTAGGGTACGGGTATCGGGTATCGGGTAGGGTACGGGTATCGGGTAGGGTACAGGTATCGGGTAGGGTACGGGTATCGGGTATCGGGTAGGGTACGGGTATCGGGTGGGGTATGGGTATCGGGTAGGGTACGGGTATCGGGTAGGGTACGGGTGTCGGGTAGGGTACGGGTATCGGGTGGGGTACGGGTATCGGGTGGGGTACGGGTATCGGGTAGGGTACGGGTAGCCGGGTATAGGGTAGGGTACGGGTATCGGGTAGGGCACGGGTATCGGGTATCGGGTAGGGTACGGGTATCGGGTAGGGTACGGGTATCGGGTATCGGGTAGGGTACGGGTAGCCGGGTATAGGGTAGGGTACGGGTATCGGGTAGGGTAATGGGTATCGGGTAGGGTACGGGTAGGGTACGGGTAGGGTACAGGTACGGGTAGCTGGGTATCGTGTAGGGTACGGGTATCAGGTAGGGTACGGGTATCGGGTAGGGCACGGGTATCGGGTAGGGCACGGGTATCGGGTAGGGTACGGGTATCAGGTAGGGTACGGGTATCGGGTAGGGTACGGGTATCGGGTAGGGTACGGGTATCGGGTAGGGCACGGGTATCGGGTAGGGCACGGGTATCGGGTAGGGTACGGGTATCGGGTAGGGTACGGGTATCGGGTATGGTACGGGTAGGTAGGGTATCGGGTAGGGTACGGGTATCGGGTAGGGTACGGGTATCGGGTAGGGTACGGGTATCGGGTGGGGTACGGGTATCGGGTAGGGTACGGGTATTGGGTAGGGTATCGACGGGTATCGGGTAGGGTACAGGTAGCCGGGTAGGGTACGGGTAGCGGGGTAGGGTACGGGTAGCCGGGTATCGGGTAGGGTACGGGTATTGGGTAGGGTATCGACGGGTATCGGGTAGGGTACGGGTAGCCGGGTAGGGTACGGGTAGCCGGGTAGGGTACAGGTAGCCGGGTAGGGTACGGGTAGCCGGGTAGGGTACGGGTAGCCGGGTATCGTGTAGGGTACGGGTATTGGGTAGGGTATCGTACGGGCATCGGGTAGGGTACGGGTAGCCGGGTAGGGTACGGGTATCGTGTAGGGTACGGGTATCAGGTACCCGGTTGCGACCTCTGTCCAGCGCCCGCTACTGGCTACAGCCCAGCACACGCACCGAACTGAGGAGGTCAAAGAGGTCACGCCGGGGAGGATTCTTCCCAGCATCCTCTGCTGCTGCTTCTGCGTTCGCCTCGGCAACCACGACGCGCCCATAGCAACCGCCGCTTCCTGTGGGCGACAGGAAGTGGCGTCTTCCATCGGTCGGCCCCTCCCCCACGCCTCCCCCCAGGGGCCAGGGGGAGGGGCCAAGGGGAAGGCTGCCATCCGAATGGTCGGCTGCGTCGCCGAGCGGGTCAAAGTGCGGATATGCGGGAGGAGGCGGATACCGGGAGGAGCTTTGAGGGCACGTGTAACTCTGGCGGTGATCGTTAGGCTCGGCTTGCAGATACGGGCGAGGTTGCGGATACGACGGCGACTCGTGGCGGCGATCGTCCGAGGCGGGTTGCGGGTACGGGGGCAGCAGCTGGGAAGATGTCGCTGCGCATGTCAGGAGCTGGGAGATCGGGCTCCAGTCGTCCTCATCGTCATCGTACGGTTTCGTCGGACGAAGCTCCAACGTCACGTTCCGAGTGGGGCGGGTGGTGGTGGTGGTGGTGGTGGTGGGGGGTGGTGGTGGGG
>NW_026891375.1:512368-520849 GCF_015708825.2 Lethenteron reissneri | reverse complement strand
CCCCGTGGCGACATGAACAGACTCTGGCGGTGGCTAAATGGCCACAAGGCCGTCAACCCGGGGGCGGAGCCTCCAGCAACCGCTGCCGAAGCCAACGGGGAGACCCCAGAGACGCGAGGAATTCGTCTGAAGCAGCGGGAGCCGGAGTCGTCATCCCACCCGGATGCCCAGCTCTGCGGTGGCGATGATGTCCCACAGATCTACGTGAAGACGATCGCCGGCAAGATCTTCAGCGTCGACTGGAACCCTACGGACACCGTTGAGAATGTGAAAGTGAAGATCCAGGACAAGGAAGGGATTCCTCTAGACCGGCAGAGGCTGATCTTCACTCAGAGCCAGCTAGAGAACGGTCAAACAGTCTACTACTACAACATCCAGGCAGGGTCTACTCTGAACCTGGTTCTCGGGCTCCGTGGTGACATGAACAGACTCTGGCGGTGGCTAAATGGCCACAAGGCCTCCCTGCTCGACGCCGGGAGCCTTCGTCCGTAACTCTGCCTTGACCCTCGTGGCCGCGACCTCAGGGAGATGACATCTCGCCGCCCGAAATTGAAGAGTTGAATCCACAGCATTTAGAAGTTGAGTGCTCAAATTCTAAATGTTGTGTATTCGCTACTTTAAAGCAAATTTACATTTTGTACGGACGTCTTGTTATTTATTTATTTGCGGAGGTCAACAACGGCGCGGTCCCTAAACTGTGGGAAATCGTCTCACACGAAAAGCCGGCGCCATTGAAGTACATCTCGACCGCGAGTTAAACGAAGTTGTGAGTAAAACCGTCGTGTTTTTAAATCCTTTATATTAAGTTCGCTTGCTTGCTTGCTTGGGACCGTGCAAATCTTTCGGTCGTTTTTTAACCCACTTCCCGTGATCCAATCGAGCTGACATTTTCCACACAGACTCGTTGTGCGTGACAATTAATGTTCGTGGAAATTTTTTTCCAAAATTTTACACTTTTTAGGACAAAAATATTATATTTAATTACCAATTGCTTAATGGTGCAATGCAATCATCTGACACATAGGTGGCAGCCATCTCAAGCCAGAGGACGAGAGGACTCTAGCTGCCACGCATATAAAGGATTTATAGTGAAAAACTTTGTTTTTACGGGTTATACTTATTTTTCTTCTTGGTTCTTTCGGTAAAGTCATCACGTTGAAGGGAAATAATAAAATAATAAAAATATAACATTAAAATACAATTCTCACGACGTTTCGGCCACAACGCAAGCAGCCGTCCTCAGGTGAAGAATGAGGACGGCTGCTTGCGTTGTGGCCGAAACGTCGTGAGAATTGTATTTTATTATGTTTTATTTTTATTATTTTATTATTTCCCTTCTACGTGATGACTTTAACGAAAGAACCAAGAAGATGAATCCCTGCAGTCACGAAAGCTTTAAATCGAAAAATGCGGTATTATTCTCTCTGGCAAAAAGTAATACGGGATGTGTTAAGAAATAGACACCTCCTGTGTTACAGGACATGGAGATGATGCGTTGTGGAGTTTGTAGTGTCCTTGTACACACTGTGTTAAGAAATAGACATCTTGTGTGTTACAGGACAGAGAGATTGTGGAGTTTGTAGTGTCCTTGTACACTCTGTGTTAAGAAATAGACACCTTGTGTGTTACAGGACATGGAGATGATGCGTTGTGGAGTTTGCAGTGTAATTGTGCTGTTTGCCTCGTGGCGTTTTTTGGGCTTCTGTTTTGGGATGCGGCCATGACGTTTGGGGACGAAGCCATGTTGGGTGGGGAGGTGGTGGCCATGTTGGGTAAGGGGGTGTGTGTGGTGGTGGCCATGTTGGGTAGGGGGGTGGTTGGTGGTGGCCATTGTGGATAGGGGAGTGTGTGTGGTGGTGGCCATGTTGGGTAGGGGGGGTCATTTTAGATGGGGGGGGGTGGTGGTGGCCATGTTGGGTAGGGGGGGTCATGTTGGGGAGGGGGTGGTTGGTGGTGGCCATTTTGGATAGGGGAGTGAGGTGGTGGCCATTTTGGATAGGGAAGTGTGGTGGTGGCGGCCATGTTGGGTAGGGGGGGTCATGTTGGGTAGGGGGTGGTTGGTGGTGGCCATGTTGGGTAGGGGGGGTCATTTTGGATAGGGGGTGTGGTGGTGGTGGCCATTTTGGATAGGGGTGGTGGTGGCCATGTTGGGTAGGGGGTGGTTGGTGGTGGCCATTTTGGATAGGGGGATGTGGTGGTGGGCATGTTGGGTAGGGGGGGGGGTTGGTGGTGGCCATTTTGGATAAGGGGGGGGTGTGTGGTGGTGGCCATGTTGGGTAGGGGGGGGTGTGGTGGTGGGTAGGGGGTGGTGGCCATGTTGGGTAGGGAGGGGTACACAGCCCAGAGCAGAGACCCAACAAAATAATTATTTTAAAAAACATTTATTCAGTGATTGAAACCACACAAGCACAACAACGTCATCATCATCATTATTATTAGATTTGATTGTCACGTCAAACAGAAACACACACAAACAATTTAACACACAATTAACACACACAACACACAAGACAAAGATTCCCCCCCTCCGTATAGCCTTAACAGACTGTTGGGGCAAGTGCTGTTAGCGAGTAGCAGCAGCACCACCTTTACAGTCTGGTACGGCACACGAGGGGGTGGGTGGCCAACACCACGCCCGGCCGCCTTTGTCTCCCCAGTGGCGATGTTTACTACACACCGCTACACCAGCAACACACCGCACCAGGCTCAGGAACGGGTTCGCAGTGCAGCATAGCGCTAACCACTACACTACCGCTCCCCACACGCTCCCCACACACACGCAGATACACACACACAGACACACACAGACACAGGCAGACACACACAGACGGACACACAGACACACACGCACAGACACACACGCACACACACAAACACACACACATACACAGAGACACACACAGACAGACGGACACACAGACACACACGCACAGACACACACGCACACACACAAACACACACGCACAGACACACACACAAACACACACACACAAACACACACACAGACAGACGGACACACACAGCCACACACACAACATAAACAGACACACACAGAATGAACACTCGTTTGATTGATCGTCTTCAGAGTCAGGGAATCATCGCTCCAGTCGCCAGGGCGGTGGCGATGGTGGTGGTGATGATGGTGGTGGTGGTGATGGTGGTGGTAGTGATGATGATGGTGGTGATGATGGTGGCGGTGGTGATGGTGGTGCTAAGGCATCGTCGGTCTACTGCTGTGTGGCCTATAGTCCTAGGTGAGTGAGTGAATGGGTGAGTGAATGGGTGGGCGAATGAATTAATGGGCGAGCGAATGGGGGAGGGAGTGAGTGAATGGGTGGGTGAATTATTGAATGTGTGCGTGAGTGAATGAATGGGTGGATGAGGGAATAGGCGAGCGAGTCAATAAATGGGTGAGTGAATGAGTGAGTGAATGGGTGGGTGAGTGAATGGGTGGGTGAGTGAATGAGTGAGTGATGGTTTGGTGAGTGAATGGGTGGGTGAGTGAAGAGTGAGTGGATGGGTGGGATTGATGGGTTGAGTGAGTGAATGAGTGAGTGAGTGCCTGGTGGGGAGTGGGTGAATGAGTGAGTGGTGAATGGGTGGGTGCGTGAATGGGTGGGTGAATGGGTGGGTGAGTGAATGGGTGGGTGAGTGATGATGTGAGTGAATGGGTGGGTGAGTGAATGGGTGAGTGAGTGAATGGGTGGGTGAGTGAATGGGGTGGGTGAAGGGGGTGAGTGAATGGGTGGGGGAGTGATGGGTGGGTGAGTGGATGGGTGGGTGAGTGAATGGGTGTGGGTGAGTGAATGGGTGAGTGAGTGAATGGGTGGGTTGAGTGAATGGGTGGGTGACATGGGTGGGTGAGGAATGGGTGGGTGAGTGAATGGGTGGGTGAGTGAATGGGTGGGTGAGTGATGGGTGGGTGAGTGAATGGGTGGGTGAGTGAATGGGTGGGTGATGAATGAGTGAGTGAATGGTGGGGTGAGTGAATGGGGGGTGAGTGAATGAGTGAGTGATGGGGGGTGAGTGAATGGGTGGGTGAGTGAATGGGTGGGTGAGTGATGGGTGGGTGAGTGAATGGGTGGTGAGTGAATGGGTGGGGTGAGTGAATGGGTGGGTGAGTGAATGGGTGGGTGAGAATGGGTGGGTGAGTGAGGGTGGGTGAGTGAAGTGAGTGAGTGAATGGGTGGGTGAGTGAATGAGTGAGTGAATGGGTGGGTGAGTGAATGGGTGAGTGAGTGAATGGGTGGGTGAGTGAATGGGTGGGTGAGTGAATGGGTGGGTGAGTGAATGGGGGGTGGGTGAGTGAATGAGTGAGTGAATGGGTGGGTGAGTGAAGGGTGGGTGAGTGAATGGGTGGGTGAGGGAATGGGCGAGTGAGGTGAATGAGACGGTGAGTGAATGGGTGGGTGAGTGAATGGGTGGGTGAGTGAATGGGGGTGAGTGAATGGGTGGGTGAGTGAATGAGTGAGTGAATGGTGGGTGAGTGATGAGTGAGTGAATGGTGGGTGAGTGAGTGAATGAGTGAGTGAATGGGTGGGTGGTGAGTGAATGGGTGGTGAGTGAATGGGTGGTGAGTGAATGGGGGGTGAGTGAATGGGTGGGTGAGGATGAGGATGTGATGGCGTGGGTGGGTGTGAATGGGTGGGTGAGTGAATGGGTGGTGAGTGAATGGGTGATGTGAATGGGGTGGTGAGTGAATGGGTGGGTGAGTGAATGGGTGGTGTGAGGTGAATGAGTAGTGAATGAGTGAGTGAGTGAAGGGTGGGTGAGTGAATGGGTGGGTGAGTGAAGGGTGAGTGAATGGGCGGGTGAGTGATGGGCGGGTGAGTGAATGGGTGGGTGAGTGAATGGGTGGGTGAGTGATGGGTGGGTGAGTGAATGGGTGGGTGAGTGAATGGGTGGGTGAGTGAATGGGTGGTGAGTGAATGGGTGGTGAGTGAATGGTGGGTGATGTGAATGGGTGGGTTGAGTGAATGGGTGGGTGAGTGAATGGGTGGGTGAGTGAATGGTGGGGGTGAGTGAAGGGTGGGTGAGTGAATGGGGGGGTGAGTGAATGGGTGGGGGTGTGAATGGGTGGGTGAGTGAATGGGTGAGTGAATGGCGGGTGAGTGAATGGGCGGGGATAGTGAATGGGTGGGTGAGGAATGGGGGGTGAGTGAATGGGTGGGTGAGTGAATGGGTGGGTGAGGTGAATGGGTGGGTGAGTTAATGGGTGGGTGAGTTAATGGGTGGGTGAGTGAATGGGTGGGTGAGTTAATGGGTGGGTGAGTTAATGGACTGGTGAGTGAATGGGTGGGTGAGTGAATGGGGGTGAGTGAATGGGGGGTGGGTGAGGAATGAGTGAGTGAATGGGTGGGTGAGTGAATGGGCGAGTGAGTGAATGGGTGGGTGAGGAATGGGTGGGAGTGAATGGGTGGGTGATGAATGAGTGAGTGAATGGGTGGGTGAGTGAATGGGTGGGTGAGTGGAATAGGTGGGTGAGTGAATGGGTGGGTGAGTGAGTGATTGGGTAGGTGAGTGAATGGGTGGCTGAGTGAGTGAATGGGTCGGTGAGTGAATGGGTGGGTGAGTGAATGGGGGGTGAGTGAATGAGTGAGTGAATGGGTGGGTGAGTGAATGAGTGAGGTGAATGGGTGGGTGAGTGAATGGGCGGGTGAGTGAATGGGCGGGTGAGTGAATGGGCGGGTGAGTGAATGGGCGGGTGAGTGAATGGGCGTGAGTGAATGGGCGGGTGAGTGAATGGGCGGGTGAGTGAATGGGCGGGTGAGTGAATGGGGGGAGTGAATGGGTGGGTGGGTGAGTGAATGGGTGGGTGGGTGAGTGAATGGGTGGGTGGGTGAGTGAATGGGTGGGTGGGTGAGTGAATGGGTGGGTGGGTGAGTGAATGGTGGTGGGTGAGTGATGTGGGGGTGTGGGTGGGGTTGAGTGAATGGGTGGGTCGGGTGAGTGCATGGGTGGGGTGAGTGCGTGGGTGGGTGTGGGTGAGTGAATGGGGGGGTGGGGTGAAGGGGTGGTGGGTGAGTGAACTGGGTGTGGGTGAGTGAATGGGTGGGTGGGTGAATGGGTGGGGGTGAGTGGGTGAGGTGGGTGAGTGAATGGGTGGGTGAGTGGCTAATGGGTGGGTGAGTGGAATGGGTGGGTGAGTGGAATGGGTGGGTGATGGAATGGGTGGGTGAGTGAATGGGTGGGTGAGTGAATGGGTGGGTGGGGGTGAGTGAATGGGTGGGTGAGTGAATGGGTGGGTGAGTGAATGGGTGGGTGAGTGAATGGGTGGGTGAGTGAATGGGTGGGTGAGTGAATGGGTGGGTGAGTGAATGGGTGGGTGAGTGAATGGGTGGTGAGTGAATGGGTGGGTGAGTGAATGGGTGGGTGAGTGAATGGGTGGGTGAGTGAATGGGTGGGTGAGTGAATGGGTGGGTGAGTGAATGGGTGGGTGAGTGAATGGGTGGGTGAGTGAATGGGTGGGGGAGTGAATGGGTGGGTGAGTGAATGGGTGGGTGAGTGAATGGGTGGGTGAGTGAATGGGTGGGTGAGTGAATGGGGTGAGTGAATGGGTGGGAGTGAGGTGGGTGAGTGAATGGGTGGGTGAGTGAATGGTGGGAGAGTGAATGGGTGGGAGAGTGAATGGTGGGTGAGTGAATGGGCGGTGAGTGAATGGGCGGGTGAGTGAATGGGCGGGTGAGTGAATGGGCGGGTGAGTGAATGGGCGGGTGAGTGAATGGGCGGGTGAGTGAATGGGCGGTGAGTGAATGGGCGGGTGAGTGAATGGGCGGGTGAGTGAATGGGGTGAGTGAATGGCCTTGAGTGAATGGGCCGGTGAGTGAATGGGCGGGAGTGAATGGGCGGGTGAGTGAATGGGCGGGTGAGTGAATGGGCGGGTGAGTGAATGGGCGTGAGTGAATGGGCGGGTGAGTGAATGGGCGGGTGAGTGAATGGGCGGGTGAGTGAATGGGCGGGTGAGTGAATGGGCGGGTGAGTGAATGGGCGGGTGAGTGAATGGGCCGGTGAGTGATGGGCGGGTGAGTGAATGGGCGGGTGAGTGAATGGGCGGGTGAGTGAATGGGCGGGTGAGTGAATGGGTGGGTGAGTGAATGGGTGGGTGAGTGAATGGGTGGGTGAGTGAATGGGTGGGTGAGTGAATGGGTGGAGTGAATGGGTGGGTGAGTGAATGGGTGGGTGAGTGAATGAGTGAGTGAATGGGTGGGTGAGTGAATGGGTGGGTAGTGAATGGGTGGGTGAGTGAATGAGCCGGTGAGTGAATGGGCGGGTGATGAATGGGTGGTGAGTGAATGGGTGAGTGAATGGGTGGGTGAGTGAATGAGTGAGTGATGGGTGAGTGATGAATGGTGAGTGAGTGAATGAGTGATGAATGGTGAGTGAGTGAATGGGTGAGTGAGTGAATGAGTGAGTGAATGGGTTGATGAGTGAATGGGCGGGTGAATGAATGGGTAGGTGAGTGAATGAGCCAGTGAGTGAATGGGTGGTGAGTGAGTGGGTGAGTGAATGGGTGGGGAGTGAATGGGTGGGTAGTGGGTGAGTGAATGGGTGGGTGAGTGAATGGGTGGGTGAGTGAATGGGTGGGTGATGAATGGGTGGGTGAGTGAGTGGTGGGTGAGTGAGTGGGTGGGTGAGTGAGTGGGTGGGTGAGTGAGTGGGTGGGTGAGTGAATGGTGGGTGAGTGAATGGGTGGGTGAGTGAATGGGTGGGTGAGTGAATGGGTGGGTGAGTGAATGAGTGAGTGAATGGGTGGGTGAGTGAATGGGTGGGTGAGTGAATGGGTGGGTGAGTGAATGGGTGAGTGAATGGGTGGTGAGTGAATGGGTGGGTGAGTGAATGGGTGGGTGATGAATGGCGGGTGAGTGAATGGGCGGTGAGTGAATGGGCGGGTGAGTGAATGGGCGGGTGAGTGAATGGGCGGGTGAGTGAATGGGCGGGTGAGTGAATGGGCGGGTGAGTGAATGGGTGGGTGAGTGAATGGGTGGGTGAGTGAATGGGTGGGTGAGTGAATGAGTGAGTGAATGGGTGGGTGAGTGAATGAGTGAGTGAATGGGTGGGTGAGTGAATGGGTGGGTGAGTGAATGGGTGAGTGAATGGGTGAGTGAGTGCATGAGCCAGTGAGTGAATGGGTGGGTGAGTGAATGGGTGGGTGAGTGAATGGGTGGGTGAGTGAATGGGTGGGTGAGTGAATGAGTGAGTGAGTGGGTGAGTGAGTGAATGGGTGAGTGAGTGAATGAGTGAGTGAATGGGTGAGTGAGTGAATGGGTGAGTGAGTGAATGAGTGAGTGAATGGGTGGATGAGTGAATGGGCGGGTGAATGAATGGGTAGGTGAGTGAATGAGCCAGTGAGTGAATGGGTGGGTGAGTGAATGGGTGGGTGAGTGGGTGAGTGAATGGGTGGGTGAGTGAATGGGTCGGTGAGTGGGTGAGTGAATGGGTGGGTGAGTGAATGGGTGGGTGAGTGAATGGGTGAGTGAGTGA
>NW_026891375.1:484122-511868 GCF_015708825.2 Lethenteron reissneri | reverse complement strand
GTGAGTGAGTGAGGAGTCTGTGAGTGAGTGAGTGAGTCTGTGAGTGAGTGAGTCAGTGAGTGAGTCGTGAGTGAGTGAGTGAGTCAGTGAGTGAGTGAGTCAGTGAGTGAGTCAGTGAGTGAGTCAGTGAGTGAGTGAGTCAGTGAGTCAGTGAGTGAGTGAGTCAGTGAGTGAGTGAGTCAGTGAGTCAGTGAGTGAGTCAGTGAGTGAGTCAGTGAGTGAGTGAGTCTGTGAGTGAGTGAGTCTGTGAGTGAGTGAGGCTGTGAGTGAGTTGTGAGGAGTGAGTCAGTGAGTGAGTGAGTGAGTCTGTGAGTGAGTCTGTGAGTGAGTCAGTGAGTGAGTGAGTCTGTGAGTGAGTGAGTCTGTGAGTGAGTCTGTGAGTGAGTCAGTGAGTGAGTCAGTGAGTGAGTGAGTCAGTGAGTCAGTGAGTGAGTGAGTCAGTGAGTGAGTCAGTGATTGAGTGAGTCAGTGAGTCAGTGAGTGAGTGAGTCTGTGAGTGAGTCAGTGAGTGAGTGAGTGAGCAGTGAGTCAGTGAGTGAGTGAGTCAGTGAGTGAGTCTGTGAGTGAGTCTGTGAGTGAGTCAGTGAGTGAGTGAGTCTGTGAGTGAGTCAGTGAGTGAGTCTGTGAGTGAGTCAGGATGAGTGAGTGAGTGAGTCAGTGAGTCAGTGAGTGAGGAGTCAGTGAGTGAGTCAGTGAGTGAGTCAGTGAGTGAGTGAGTCAGTCAGTGAGTGAGTGAGTCAGTGAGTGAGTGAGTGAGTGTGAGTGAGTCAGTAGTGAGTGAGTCAGTGAGTGAGTCTGTGAGTGAGTCAGTGAGTGAGTGAGTCAGTGAGTGAGTCAGTGAGTGAGTGAGTCAGTGAGTGAGTCAGTGAGTGAGTCAGTGAGTGAGTGAGTCAGTCAGTGAGTGAGTGAGTCAGTGAGTGAGTCAGTGAGTGAGTGAGTCAGTGAGTGAGTGAGTCAGTGAGTCTGTGAGTGAGTCAGTGAGTGAGTCAGTGAGTCTGTGAGTGAGTCAGTCAGTGAGTGAGTGAGTCAGTGAGTGAGTCAGTGAGTGAGTGAGTCAGTGAGTGAGTGAGTCAGTGAGTGAGTGAGTCAGTGAGTGAGTGAGTGAGTCAGTGAGTGAGTGAGTGAGTCAGTGAGTGAGTGAGTGAGTCTGTGAGTGAGTGAGTGAGTCTGTGAGTGAGTGAGTGAGTGAGTGAGTCAGTGAGTGAGTCAGTGAGTGAGTACGAGAGTGAGTCAGTGAGTGAGTGAGTCAGTGAGTGAGTCAGTGAGTGAGTCAGTGAGTGAGTGAGTCAGTGAGTGAGTGAGTCAGTGAGTGAGTGAGTCAGTGAGTCAGTGAGTGAGTCAGTGAGTGAGTCTGTGAGTGAGTCTGTGAGTGAGTGAGTCTGTGAGTGAGTCTGTGAGTGAGTGAGTCAGTGAGTGAGTGAGTGAGTCTGTGAGTGAGTCTGTGAGTGAGTGAGTCTGTGAGTGAGTGAGTCTGTGAGTGAGTCTGTGAGTGAGTCTGTGAGTGAGTCAGTGAGTGAGTCAGTGAGTGAGTGAGTCAGTGAGTCAGTGAGTGAGTGAGTCAGTGAGTGAGTCAGTGATTGAGTGAGTCAGTGAGTCAGTGAGTGAGTCTGTGAGTGAGTCTGTGAGTGAGTCTGTGAGTGAGTCAGTGAGTGAGTGAGTCTGTGAGTGAGTGAGTCAGTGAGTGAGTCTGTGAGTGAGTCAGTGAGTGAGTGAGTGAGTCAGTGAGTCAGTGAGTGAGTGAGTCAGTGAGTGAGTCAGTGAGTGAGTCAGTGAGTGAGTGAGTCAGTGAGTGAGTGAGTGAGTCAGTGAGTGAGTGAGTGAGTCAGTGAGTGAGTCAGTGAGTGAGTGAGTCAGTGAGTGAGTCTGTGAGTGAGTCAGTGAGTGAGTGAGTCAGTGAGTGAGTCAGTGAGTGAGTGAGTCAGTGAGTGAGTCAGTGAGTGAGTCAGTGAGTGAGTGAGTCAGTCAGTGAGTGAGTGAGTCAGTGAGTGAGTCAGTGAGTGAGGTGAGTCAGTGAGTGAGTGAGTCAGTGAGTGAGTGAGTCAGTGAGTCTGTGAGTGAGTCAGTGAGTGAGTCAGTGAGTCTGTGAGTGAGTCAGTCAGTGAGTGAGTGAGTCAGTGAGTGAGTCAGTGAGTGAGTGAGTCAGTGAGTGAGTGAGTCAGTGAGTGAGTGAGTCAGTGAGTGAGTGAGTGAGTCAGTGAGTGAGTGAGTCAGTGAGTGAGTGAGTGAGTCTGTGAGTGAGTGAGTGAGTCTGTGAGTGAGTGAGTGAGTCAGTGAGTGAGTGAGTGAGTGAGTGAGTGAGTGAGTCAGTGAGTGAGTCAGTGAGTGAGTGAGTCAGTCAGTGAGTGAGTGAGTGAGTCAGTGAGTGAGTGAGTGAGTCAGTGAGTGAGTCAGTGAGTGAGTGAGTCAGTGAGTGAGTCTGTGAGTGAGTCAGTGAGTGAGTCAGTGAGTGAGTCAGTGAGTGAGTGAGTCAGTGAGTGAGTCAGTGAGTGAGTCAGTGAGTGAGTCAGTCAGTGAGTGAGTGAGTCAGTGAGTGAGTCAGTGAGTGAGTGAGTCAGTGAGTGAGTGAGTCAGTGAGTCTGTGAGTGAGTCAGTGAGTGAGTCAGTGAGTCTGTGAGTGAGTCAGTCAGTGAGTGAGTGAGTCAGTGAGTGAGTCTGTGAGTGAGTGAGTCAGTGAGTGAGTGAGTCAGTGAGTCTGTGAGTGAGTCAGTGAGTGAGTCAGTGAGTGAGTGAGTCAGTGAGTGAGTCAGTGAGTGAGTGAGTCAGTGAGTGAGTGAGTCAGTGAGTCTGTGAGTGAGTCAGTGAGTGAGTCAGTGAGTCTGTGAGTGAGTCAGTCAGTGAGTGAGTGAGTCAGTGAGTGAGTCTGTGAGTGAGTGAGTCAGTGAGTGAGTGAGTCAGTGAGTCTGTGAGTGAGTCAGTGAGTGAGTCAGTGAGTGAGTCAGTGAGTGAGTGAGTCAGTGAGTCTGTGAGTGAGTCAGTGAGTGAGTCAGTGAGTCTGTGAGTGAGTCAGTCAGTGAGTGAGTGAGTCAGTGAGTGAGTCAGTGAGTGAGTGAGTCAGTGAGTGAGTGAGTCAGTGAGTGAGTCAGTCAGTGAGTGAGTGAGTGAGTCAGTGAGTGAGTGAGTCAGTGAGTGAGTGAGTGAGTTGAGTCTGTGAGTGAGTGAGTGAGTCGTGAGTGAGTGAGTGAGTCAGTGAGTGAGTGAGTGAGTCAGTGAGTGGTGAGTGAGTCAGTGAGTGAGTGAGAGGAGTGAGTCAGTGAGGAGTGTGAGTCAGTCAGTGAGTGAGTGAGTGAGTCAGTGAGTGAGTGAGTGAGTCAGTGAGTGAGTCAGTGAGTGAGTGAGTCAGTGAGTGAGTCAGTGAGTGAGTCAGTGAGTGAGTGAGTCAGTGAGTGAGTCAGTGAGTGAGTGAGTCAGTGAGTGAGTCAGTGAGTGAGTCAGTGAGTGAGTCAGTCAGTGAGTGAGTGAGTCAGTGAGTGAGTCAGTGAGTGAGTGAGTCAGTGAGTGAGTGAGTCAGTGAGTCTGTGAGTGAGTCAGTGAGTGAGTCAGTGAGTCTGTGAGTGAGTCAGTCAGTGAGTGAGTGAGTCAGTGAGTGAGTCTGTGAGTGAGTGAGTCAGTGAGTGAGTGAGTCAGTGAGTCTGTGAGTGAGTCAGTGAGTGAGTCAGTGAGTCAGTGAGTGAGTGAGTGAGTCAGTCAGTGAGTCAGTGAGTGAGTCAGTGAGTGAGTGAGTGAGTCAGTGAGTGAGTCAGTGAGTGAGTGAGTCAGTGAGTGAGTGAGTGAGTCAGTGAGTGAGTGAGTCAGTCAGTGAGTGAGTGAGTCAGTGAGTGAGTCAGTGAGTGAGTCAGTGAGTGAGTCAGTCAGTGAGTGAGTGAGTCAGTGAGTGAGGCAGTGAGTGAGTCAGTCAGTGAGTGAGTGAGTCAGTGAGTCTGTGAGTGAGTCAGTGAGTGAGTCAGTGAGTCGGTGAGTGAGTCAGTCAGTGAGTGAGTGAGTCAGTGAGTGAGTGAGTGAGTGAGTCAGTGAGTGAGTGAGTGAGTCAGTGAGTGAGTCAGTGAGTGAGTGAGTCAGTGAGTGAGTCTGTGAGTGAGTCAGTGAGTGAGTGAGTCAGTGAGTGAGTCAGTGAGTGAGTGAGTCAGTGAGTGAGTCAGTGAGTGAGTCAGTGAGTGAGTCAGTCAGTGAGTGAGTGAGTCAGTGAGTGAGTCAGTGAGTGAGTGAGTCAGTGAGTGAGTGAGTCAGTGAGTCTGTGAGTGAGTCAGTGAGTGAGTCAGTGAGTCTGTGAGTGAGTCAGTCAGTGAGTGAGTGAGTCAGTGAGTGAGTCGGTGAGTGAGTGAGTCAGTGAGTGAGTGAGTCAGTGAGTCTGTGAGTGAGTCAGTGAGTGAGTCAGTGAGTGAGTGAGTCAGTGAGTGAGTCAGTGAGTGAGTGAGTCAGTGAGTGAGTGAGTCAGTGAGTCTGTGAGTGAGTCAGTGAGGAGTCAGTGAGTCTGTGAGTGAGTCAGTCAGTGAGTGAGTGAGTCAGTGAGTGAGTCTGTGAGTGAGTGAGTCAGTGAGTGAGTGAGTCAGTGAGTCTGTGAGTGAGTCAGTGAGTGAGTTCAGTGAGTGAGTCAGTGAGTGAGTGAGTCAGTGAGTCTGTGAGTGAGTCAGTGAGTGAGGTCAGTGAGTCTGTGAGTGAGTCAGTCAGTGAGTGATGTGAGTCAGTGAGTGAGTCAGTGAGTGAGTGAGTCAGTGAGTTGGAGTGAGTCAGTGAGTGAGTGATGTCAGTGAGTGATGAGTGAGTGAGTCAGTGAGTGAGTGAGTCAGTGAGTGAGTTGAGTGAGTCTGTGAGTGAGTGAGTGAGTCTGTGAGTGATTGAGTGAGTCAGTGAGTGAGTGAGTGAGTCAGTGAGTGAGTGAGTGAGTCTGTGAGTGAGTGAGTCAGTGAGTGAGTCAGGAGTGAGTGAGTCAGTCAGTGAGTGAGTGGTGAGTCAGTGAGTGAGTGAGTGGAGTCAGTGAGTGAGTCAGTGAGTGAGTGAGTCAGTGAGTGAGTCTGTGAGTGAGTGATGTGAGTCAGTGAGTGAGTCAGTCAGTGAGTGAGTCAGTGAGTCGAGTCAGTGAGTGAGTCAGTGAGTGAGTCAGTCAGTGAGTGAGTGAGTCAGTGAGTGAGTCAGTGAGTGAGTGAGTCAGTGAGTGAGTGAGTCAGTGAGTCAGTGAGTGAGTCAGTGAGTGAGTCAGTGAGTCAGTCAGTGAGTCAGTCAGTGAGTGAGTCAGTCAGTGAGTCAGTCAGTGAATCACTCAGTCAGTGAGTCAGTCAGTGAGTGAGTCAGTGAGTCAGTGAGTCAGTCAGTGAGTGAGTCAGTGAGTCAGTCAGTGAGTGAGTCAGTGAGTCAGTGAGTGAGTCAGTGAGTCAGTGAGTGAGTCAGTGAGTGAGTGAGTCAGTGAGTGAGTCAGTGAGTGAGTCAGTGAGTGAGTGAGTCAGTGAGTGAGTCAGTGAGTGAGTGAGTCAGTGAGTGAGTCAGTGAGTGAGTCAGTGAGTGAGTCAGTCAGTGAGTGAGTGAGTCAGTGAGTGAGTCAGTGAGTGAGTGAGTCAGTGAGTGAGTGAGTCAGTGAGTCTGTGAGTGAGTCAGTGAGTGAGTCAGTGAGTCTGTGAGTGAGTCAGTCAGTGAGTGAGTGAGGTCAGTGAGTGAGTCTGTGAGTGAGTGAGTCAGTGAGTGATGTGAGTCAGTGAGTCTGTGAGTGAGTCAGTGAGTGAGTCAGTGAGTCTGTGAGTGAGTGAGTCAGTGAGTGAGTGAGTCAGTGAGTCTGTGAGTGAGTCAGTGAGTGAGTCAGTGAGTCTGTGAGTGAGTCAGTCAGTGAGTGAGTGAGTCAGTGAGTGAGTCTGTGAGTGAGTGAGTCAGTGAGTGAGTGAGTCAGTGAGTCTGTGAGTGAGTCAGTGAGTGAGTCAGTGAGTCAGTGATGTGAGTGAGTGAGTCAGTCAGTGAGTGAGTGAGTGAGTCAGTGAGTGAGTGAGTGAGTCAGTGAGTGAGTCAGTGAGTGAGTGAGTCAGTGATGTGAGTCATGGTGAGTAGTGAGTGAGTCAGTGAGTTAGTCAGTGAGTGAGTCAGTCAGTGAGTGAGTCAGTGAGTGAGTCAGTCAGTGAGTCAGTCAGTGAGTGAGTGAGTCAGTGAGTGAGTCAGTGAGTGAGTGAGTCAGTGAGTGAGTGAGTCAGTGAGTCTGTGAGTGAGTCAGTGAGTGAGTCAGTGAGTCTGTGAGTGAGTCAGTCAGTGAGTGAGTGAGTCAGTGAGTGAGTCTGTGAGTGAGTGAGTCAGTGAGTGAGTGAGTCAGTGAGTCTGTGAGTGAGTCAGTGAGTGAGTCAGTGAGTCTGTGAGTGAGTCAGTCAGTGAGTGAGTGAGTCAGTGAGTGAGTCTGTGAGTGAGTGAGTCAGTGAGTGAGTGAGTCAGTGAGTGAGTCAGTGAGTCTGTGAGTGAGTCAGTCAGTGAGTGAGTCAGTGAGTCAGTGAGTCAGTGAGTGAGTCAGTGAGTCAGTGAGTGAGTCACGTGAGTCTGTGAGTGAGTCAGTGAGTGAGTCAGTGAGTGAGTCAGTGAGTGAGTCAGTGAGTCTGTGAGTGAGTCTGTGAGTGAGTGAGTCAGTGAGTGAGTGAGTCTGTGAGTGAGTCTGTGAGTGAGTGAGTCAGTGAGTGAGTGAGTCATGAGTCTGTGAGTGAGTCAGTGAGTGAGTCAGTGAGTCTGTGAGTGAGTCAGTCAGTGAGTGAGTGAGTCAGTGAGTGAGTCTGTGAGTGAGTGAGTCAGTGAGTGAGTGAGTCAGTGAGTCTGTGAGTGAGTCTGTGAGTGATTGAGTGAGTCTGTGAGTGATTGAGTGAGTTAGTGAGTCTGTGAGTGAGTCAGTGAGTGAGTGAGTGAGTCAGTGAGTCTGTGAGTGAGTGAGTGAGTCAGTGAGTCTGTGAGTGAGTGAGTGAGTCAGTGAGTGAGTGAGTCAGTGAGTGAGTCTGTGAGTGAGTCAGTGAGTGAGTCAGTGAGTCTGTGAGTGAGTCTGTGAGTGAGTCAGTCAGTGAGTGAGTGAGTCAGTGAGTGAGTGAGTCAGTGAGTCAGTGAGTGAGTCAGTGAGTCTGTGAGTGAGTCAGTGAGTGAGTCAGTGAGTGAGTGAGTCAGTGAGTGAGTCAGTGAGTGAGTCAGTGAGTGAGTCAGTGAGTGAGTGAGTCAGTGAGTGAGTGAGTCAGTGAGTGAGTCAGTGAGTGAGTCAGTGAGTGAGTCAGTGAGTGTGATTCTCACCACGCGTCTGCAGTCGTCTCCGTGCGCGTGCGCCCAGGAAGCGCGCGGGGGCAGCGAATTTAAACCCCTGGGGGCGGGGCTGCCTGCGTGACGTCACGAGGCGGGGACCCCCCTTTCGTGACGTCACGAGGCGGGACCCCCCCCTTCGTGACGTCACGAGGCGGGACCCCCCCCCCCCTTCCTCGCGTAATGGACGGAGATCTCGGGTGACGCGTGACGTCATATCCCAAACACGATGATACGTCACAAAAGGCAGCAACGCACATGTAGAAATGACGTCATAATAAACGTTTTTGGGTTCGATCGCGTTATTTATAAATGTGTCGTAACCAATTGAGACTTGAAGTTTTGTGTCGTAACCCTCCACCACCCGACACGGCCAATCAGCAAACATGTGTCACGTTGAACAAAAGACAAAATAAATTTCGATTTAAAGCTTTCGTGACTGCAGGGATTCATCTTCTTGGTTCTTTCGGTAAAGTCACGTAGAAGGAAAATAATAAAATAAAAACATAACAAAATAATTCTCACGACGTTTCGGCCACAACGCAAACAGCCGTCCTCTGCTTGCGTTGTGGCCGAAACGTCGTGAGAATTATTTAATTGTTTAATTTTTATTCTTTTATTATTTCCCTTCTACGTGACTTTAGCGAAAGAACCAAGAAGAAAAAAGACAAAATAGTTCACTACTTTAGCCCACCGGTGTGTTGAAGAGTGAATCCACGACATTGACAATGTTTGAGTAGTACGACGTTTCGCTGGTGATTACATCATCCAGCTTCATCGGGCAATTTAAATAGAGCAGCAGCAGGGTGACGTCATCATCAGTTAATCAGGTGCAGTGATTTGAGGCGGAGTGGGGGTATTGTAATTATATAATAGATTAGTAATCAGTCAATTGTTATGATTAGTAATGAGTTGTAGATTAGTAATTAGTTAGTAATAGGTTTTTACCCTTTTAACTGGTACAAAATCTGACACCTTTATACAAGGCATCATGTTTGCAATAACCTCAACACAAGAAGTCAAAATGCAAACAAAAATAAACAACTCTGATAATGATAATGTGCACTGTCCTTGAAGTTGATTGGTCCACACCCGAGACAGCTTTCCTTCGAGCCTAGTCTCATATGGGTTGGACCATCTGGTCCAACCCATATGAGACTAGGCTCGAAGGAAAGCTGTCTCGGGTGTGGACCAATCAACTTCAAGGACAGTGCACATTATCAGAGTTATGTTCTTTTGTTTGTATTATGACTGCAGGTATTGCGGTCTATGCAAACATGACTCCTTGCAAAAAGGTGTCAGTTTTGTTGCCAGATAGAAGGGTAAAGAACCAATTATCATATTTTTACTGGCAAATGAGGTCCCCATAGTACAAGATACTAGTTTTTGAATTTTGTGCACTGTACCAAATCTTATTTTAATGTTTTGCTTTTGCAAAACACAGGCTAATTTGTCAGTTACTCCTGAGATGTATGGTATTTTTTTATTGTTTTAATAATCTGATCACTTTCAGCAAGTGTTGCTTTGCGATCGTGATTTGGCATTCAGTTCTCTGTTAATTTGAGCATTATTGTAGCCATTCTGTAGTATTGCTTCTTTAACATGTTTAATCTCTCTCCCTAGACTTTCACCATCTGACACTGTTTTAGCCCGATGTTTGAGCGCCTTGATAAGTGAGGATTTCTGAGCTGGGTGATGATGTGAATCTGCATTCAGATAGATCAGTGTGCGTTCCCTTTCGGTAAACGCTGTGTGTTATTTTGCCATTTAGTCCATTGTTGTGTCACGGGTGAATAAATTGGTGGCCCTTCATATTTTGGGGCCCTTTCCGGTCTTCCTCGTGGGGGTCGAATACTTGACCCGTTGGCCTATGGCCTGGCCTCTGGCTGACCAATCGGCCGCGTCCATAGCCGATGCCTCTTTATATGGCTCCGTTCTTGATAAGGGGGCCCCTGAGCAGCTCCTCACGAATCAGGGCAGGAATTTATCCTCTAAGTTGCTTCAGGAGGTGTGTGACTCTGTGGGCACGCAAAAAATACGTGCCTGACCTTATTACCCACAAACGGATGGGATGGTCAAACGGTTGCACAGGACCATCACGGCCATGCTATGCCAGCAGGTGACCATGGGCCAGTCGGACTGGGATCTTCACATTCCAGGTGTTCTCGCTGCCTACAGGCAAGCTCCTCACGCCTCGACGGGGTTCTCACCATTTTACTTGATGTACGGGAGAGACCCCGAACCCCCGCTACAGGTCCAGTTGGGCTTGCGCCCTTCCAAGAAGGGGTCGCTAGTGCCAAACCCCATGGCGCAAACGCTTGAGCGGCTGCGGTTGGCCCGCGAGGCTGCCAGGAGCAACTCGGCCCGCGGGCAGGACGGAAACGAGCAGTCGCGGGGACAGGGAGGGCTGGAGATTCCTTGGCAAAAAGGTGACAGGACGTGGTTACACAGCCCTCAGGTGCCCCTAGGCACGTCCCCTAAACTGTACCATCCCTGGCAAGGGCCGGTTGAGGTTATTGAGGTCCGGAGGCCGCAGTGCTTACGTATTCGTTTAGGCCAGCGGCGCTGGTTCGTGCATCCGTCGCGGCTAAAAATATGTCTTGCCTCGTCCTGCCAATTCATCCCCACATCCGATGCGGCCAATGTCTGATGTGTCCGGCGAGCCGACTGCCACGCCTGGGGAAACGGAGCGTGAGGGGGGTTGTCCTGTACCGCCCACAGGAGCAGAGCGACTGATGTCTCAGGACGTCCTGCTTCCCCTGCGGCACAGAAGAGGCCTCGCTCTGCTAACCCATTGGGACCAATCTTCCAACCTGGGTGATAACGGCTCTGCCCGCGGTGACGGACCTGCCGCACGCACTTGCTCATGCGTGCTGGGGCAGGCGGTTGGCACTGAAGCGACAGGAGATGGGGGCGATGATCTGCGTGTCTGCCGCTGGGTGCGACAGGCGCAGTGGAGGCGACAGCTTAAGTGGGGAGCACGTGAGGACTCGGAATGAGAAGGAGTATATAAGCGGGAGTGTGCATGAGCAAAGTTGAGTTTTTCGGGGACCAAGAGTGAAGACATCTTGCCGCTGCCGCTCGAGCCCTCAACAGGACCTCGTCCTTCACGCCGTCGCTGGGCGGGTGTTGGCTGAACCCCCCGCCCGGGACAGATGGGCGAGTGGGTACGGGGCAGCGGCGAGATAGGAGAGAGTAGGTGAGGTGCAGAGTAGATGAGATGCAGAATAGTCGAGGTGCGGAGTAGATGAGAGCGGGTAGTTGGAAAAGCAGTGTGCCGGACGGGCAACGTTGTCGTGGACAGTGCGGTGGGGGTAGGGCCAATTCCCCTCAGGGCGTTTGTAGCCACCACAGCGGCTAAATGGGGGCTCTGGATGGGTGCAAGGGGTTGGTAATAAATTATAACTAAACCACGTCTAAAATATCTAATTAATAAGCTTGTGCCGGAGGCCCCGGGGAGACAGGCGTCTATGACGTCTCCTGGCCAAACCCCATTTGGCGGAGCCTGGAGATTGAACATTTACCCTCGGGGCTCCTCCAGAAACAACAAAAAGCCACTCCGGATGGCCACGTGGAATGTTCGAATGCTCATTGCGGAAGAGAGTCTGCCACTCTTTTGTCGGGAGCTGGACCGGTGCAGCCTGGATCTCTGTGGCATTCAGGAGGTCCAGTTGACCGGCTCTGGCTCCTGCCACCATGAGGGGTGGACAGTCCTCTACTCGGGGCAGGAGACTGCCAAACAACAGGGAGTGGCTCTTCTTCTGAACAAAAAAATGAAGGGGGTGTGGGAGCGTGGCGGTGAGGTGTGGGAAGCTGTCAGCCACAGGCTTCTTTGGGCTCACCTTCCCATCAACCGGAGGCGAGGAGTGGTGGTCATGGTTACTTATGCCCCCACCGAAGACGAACATCTGTGGAGGGATGCAGGCAAGGCCGATGAGTCAGATGCCTTCTATGACCTCCTGTCACAGGTGCTGGCTAAAGTGGCCCCTCGGGATAGAGTCATCTTGTTGGGTGACTTCAATGCCCGAGTTGGTCATGATGCTGGCACCTGGTCTGGAGTGATAGGAAGGCATGGGCCAGATCAGCTCAATAACAACGGCAGGAGGCTGCTAGATTTTTGTGCAGCCAATGGGCAAGTAATTACCAACACGCTGTTCCGGCATCAGCGCATCCACACATCATAGATGCATGCCGGGTCCAAGCAAGAACATCTGCTGGACTACATAGTGACGGAACAGCGGAGGCGGGCCCATGTCCTTGACACCAGGACCTACTGTGGAGCTGATCTTCCCTCTGACCATCGACTTGTCATCTGTAAGATGCGCCTGCCATTTTTCTACTCCGGTGGTGGGTGTACACCCCATTCCAACCTAAGGTGGCCTGGTCTCAGTTAGCTGATGAAAGTTGCAAGCGAGAATTTCATCATCGCTTGTGGCTGGGGTTGGCATCGCCCCCCACTCCTCCAGATGTCGAGGGTAAATGGGAGAGATTTAGGACTGTGACTCAGGCAGCTGCAATGGCTGCTTTGGGTACGCGGTCCAGACCTGAGAAAAAGCGACAGGCCCACTCTAATCGTCTACAGCAGGGGTCCTCAAACTTTTTAAACAGGGGGCCAGTTCACTGTCCCTCAGACCGTTGGAGGGCCGGACTATAGTTAAAAAAAACTATGAACAAATTCCGATGCACACTGCATATATCTTATTTTGAAGTGAAGAAACAAAACGGGAATAAATACAATATTTAAAATGAAGAACAAGTAAAGTTAAATCAACAAACTTGCCAGTATTTCAATGGGAACTATGGGCCTGCTTTTGGCTAATGAGATGGTCAATGTCCGGTTCCATATTTGTCACTGCTAGTCGTAACAAGTGATGCAAGTGTGCATCCATTAGTCTAGATCTGGTTGGAGATTTCAAATGTTTCATTCTGGAAAAAGTCTGTTCACAGACATAAGTGCTGCCAAAGATGGTTGCCATTTTGAGTGCATGGTTCCTGAGATGAGGATATGTCTCAGAGGGGAGAGATGCATAGAAATTATGAAGGCTTCTTGACTTGAATGCGTCTTTCAGAGAGTCACAATTCTGCAGTTCAGCCAGTTCCATTTGGTAAATTGTATCCACATTTTCAATGTCAATAGAAAATGGGTTACGGAAAAGCTGTATGTCCTGTTCATGGAGATGAAGCTCTTTAAATACAAATTGGAACTCCTTTTGCAATTTTTCCAGTGAATCCACACGTTTTGTTTGGGAATGCAACCAATGGTTTTTTCCGCTAACAGATTTTGAGTTGTGGGGAGATGGCAGACGTTTTCCTCCTTCACTTGTTTGATGAGGAGGCCTAATATTACTTCAAATGCTTTGACATGTGATTGCATATCACAGATGAGCTTCCCCTTTCCTTGAAGTTGCACATTGAAACTGTTGAGTAGCTCTGTTACATCTGTCAGAAAGGTAAGGTGCCATTTCCATTCTGCATCATTGAGCTCTGGTACTTCTTTGTTTTTTTAAAGCAGAAAAGCTGTAATCTGTGGAAGTAAGTCATAGAAACGTTTCAAAACTCTCCCTCGACTCAGCCAACGGACTTCTGTGTGATACAGAACATCTTCATAGTCAACATTTAGCTCAGACAGAAATGCCTGAAATTGTCTGTGGTTTAGTGCATGAGCTCTAATGAAGTTAACACAAGATACCACAAATTTCATAACCGAGTCCCACTTCAGTGATTTACTACACAGCGATTGTTGGTGGATGAGGCAGTGTATGGCTATTGGATGAGAATGGTTATGTTTGTCCATCTCTTGGTTAATGCGAGCAATTACTCCTTTCTTAGACCCCACCATGCTAGGAGCACCATCAGTTGTCACACTGGCTAGTTTAGCCCAGTTCAGCTCCAAACCATTCACAGTTTGGCAAACCTTTTCATAGATATCCTCTCTTCTTGGTTCTTTCGGTAAAGTCACGTAGAAGGGAAGTAATAAAATAATAAAAATAAAACATAATAAAATAATTCTCACGACGTTTCGGCCACAACGCAAGCAGCCGTCCTCAGGTGAAAGCCAGGTCTGTCGGGGAGACAGCGTCTGAATGAAACAGCACACGAGCTTGGAGCATATATAAGCTGGGTTGGAAACGGGGGAAAGAGCGCCTTGACAAATAATTTGCATATCAAGAGGAATTTAGCATATTTATGGGACATGCAGGAATATTATTAGTACTACATATGCAGCACGAGCATATGTAGTACGAATCACATTCCTGCATTTCCCATAAATATGCTAAATTCCTCTTGATATTGAAATTATTTTGTCAAGGCGCTCTTTCCTCCGCTTCCAACCCAGCTTATATATGCTCCAAGCTCGTGTGCTGTTTCATTCAGACGCTGTCTCCCCAACAGACCTAGTTTTCACCTGAAGACGGCTGCTTGCGTTGTGGCCGAAACGTCGTGAGAATTATTTTATTACTTCCCTTCTATGTGACTTTACCGAAAGAACCAAGAAGATGAATCCCTGCAGTCACGAAAGCTTTAAATCGAAAGATATCCTCTCCTGTAGTTGTTCCTTTGATGCTTTGCAGTGCAGCAAGCTCTTCTGTGACTTCAAAATAGTCATTCGTCGCACGAATAAAAATTTGAAGTTGTGCAGAATCACGAACATCATTGCTTTCGTCGAGTGCCAAGGAAAAATAGGAAAGTTTTTTTGTGGAGTTTTGCAAATGCTGATGCAAATTGTCTCCCATTTCTTCAATCCTCCGTGTAATTGTAGGTCCTAAAAGACTCACTGTACTAAATAAATCGGCCTTCTCTGGACACATCTCTTTGGCAACAAAAAGAAGGCATTCTTTAACAAATTCTCCCTCCACGAATGGTCTGCCAGTGCACACTATTAGCTTGGCAACTTGAAAACTTGCTCGCAGTGATGAAATATTTAGCTGCTTCTGCTTCACAAAACTATTTCGCTGAGTTGTTAATGTGTTTTTCAGTTTTAATATTTTATCTTTTCTCACTTCTCCGACCAAACAAGCATATTTATCTTTATGTTGAGTTTTATAGTGTTGACGTAAATTGTATTCTTTGAACACAGACACTATATTCTGGCATATCAGACACACATCTCTTTCCTTGTACTGCATGAAAAAGTAATCATAAGTCCACTGTTCTTTGAATATCCTACACTCCGAGTCAATTTTTCTCTTTCTTGACATCATTGTTTCCTAGGGAGTCAAAATTGCTATTAGTAAAATACCAATATATATACAACGCTACAAAAACAATATACCAGCAATAACTTTGCCCACACAGAGACATACAGACTGCACTGCCCATCAATGCAGTCTGATTGGGGGGAACTCCGCCCCCTCTCCCTCTTCCACCAATGACCGTCCTTCTCATGCAGAAAAAAAGTAACAGAGAGGCAGTGGCGGAAAAAACACCCGGCGGGCCGGATAAATGTCCTCGGCGGGCCGCATGTGGCCCGCGGGCCGTAGTTTGAGGACCCCTGGTCTACAGCATCCCACGTCAGTGAATGAGGAGGCTTACCGCAGCCTTGGCTCGGAGAGCTGTGAGGCGCTGCAAGGATGGGTGGTGGTCGCGGGTTGCTGAGGAGATGGAGTCTGCCTCGACGGCCCTCCATCAAAAAAGTAACTTGCAGCACCACACCTTTTACCTTCATTATGAGAAAAAAACGGTGATCCCCCAGGAACAGGTTTGCAGATTTGCTGAGCATTTATGTGAGGTCCTGGGGGAGGGGAAATCCCTCGACATGGAAAACATCGTGGGACAAAGTGGGGATGACCCTGCTGAGGCTGCGGTGCCTCAAATATTGGAGGAAGTCACCCCCTGTGAGTGGCTGGCTGAGGTGCCATCGGTTGAGTAAGTACTGAAGGTGATCCAGAGTCCGAGACCAGGAAAGGCACCGGGCAGAGATGATCTCCCAAGCGAAATGCTGAGGGAGGGTGGCGTTTGTGCATATACTGCCCTAAATGACACCATAACAACAGTCTGGACCGCTGGACGGGTTCCGCAGGATTGGAAGGATGCCCTGGTGGTCCCCTTTTTTAAGAAGGGGGACCGCACAGACTGTTCCAACTATAGGGGCATCTCACTCCTCGGTGTGCCAGGAAAGGTCCTGGCAAGGATTATTCAACATTGCCTTGCTAGGCACGCTGAGGAGAGGCTTACGGAGCCCAAATGCGGCTTCTGGAAGGGGTGGTTCTGCACAGATGCTATATTTTCTGTCCGTCTGCTACAGGAGAGGTGTGGGGAATTCCAACAAGACCGACATCTCTGCTTTATTGACCTGGTCAAGGCCTATGATACCATCAGTAGGCCTGGGCTCGGGGTTGTTCTTCGTGCTTTCGGAGTCCCTGACCCTCTGCTCACGATCATTAAGGACCTTCATGATGGTGAGCGGGCCCGGGTAAAACTACATGGCCGGGAGTCAGAGCCTTTCCCTGTACACCTTGGGGTGCGACAGGGATGTCCTCCGGTTCCCACATTATTTAACATATTTTTTGACCACGTAGTCCATGAAGCCTTTGGTGGCTGTACCAGAGGAATTTCCATCTGGTACAGATACAATGTGAGGCTGATCGATGCCCGGGTGCAGTCAAGGGATGGCTCCCTATTGGTCAACCATGTTATGTATGCCGATGATCTAGTAATTGCCGCTCACTCAGAGGAGGAGTTGGAGGCGCTGCTGCTGAACCTGGAGCATGCCACTAAGAGGTGGGGCCTTACCATAAGCCCCACCAAAACTAAGCACCTGCCTGGGTATTTTGTACCATCGGGCAACCCACCTCCACAGCTCCCAATCTGTGATGGGGCAGTTGTGGAGAGATTGGAAGTTTCCTATACCTGGGCAGTGTGCTCATGACTGGCTCCGGTTTGACAGCAGAGGTCTCACTCAGAATCAGTCGAGCGGCATTATTTTTTCATCGGCTGCGTAACGCTGTGTGGAAGCTACCTGGTCTGTCGCTCCGCACGAATCTTCAAGTCTTCTCGGCCACGCTCATTCCATCCCTACTATTCGCTTGCGAAACGTGGACCCCCCTAATGGAGCATCTTCGCAAATTGGAAAAATTTAGGCTGGCCTGCCTAGGATCCATCCTGGGTTTAACCATGCTGGATTGTGTGAGCTCACAATTCCTTGAAAGATCTGGGCAAAGTCCCATCGGTGAGCTCCTCCGGCAGGCAAGGCTGCGTTGGCTGGGTCATGTAGCCCGCATGCCCAGTCACCGCATGCCTAAACAGCTTTTGTTCGCACGGATAGAGGGGGCTAAACCGGCTTGGCACGGGCGACAGAGGAGATGGAGTGACGTGGTACAGGAGAATGTGGAGCTGAGTGGACTTGCCGATGACTGGTACCAGCGGTGTCAATATCGACCTCTGTGGAGGAGGCTCGTGAAGGACGCTGCTGGGCAGTTGGAGGCAGTCGCCCTCCAACAACAGAGGGCGGAGAAGCGATGCTCACAACAACGAGCGGAGCGCCGGGTGGCTAAAAGACAGAAAGTTTGCACAGTAGGGGGCACAGGTGGTGCATCAGCCACTCGTCTCAGTCAGTCGACCGGTGGCATCTGGGTCTGCCCCGTGACCTCCTGCCAGCGGGCGTTCGACACTTCATGTGGCCTCAAGGTGCACATAGCCTGGCACAAGCGTCGTGGTGACGTCACCGCCACTTAGTGGCGAATGGTGGTTGTTGTGGTGAGAGTGAGTGTAGGATTAATAAAGTGTAAGCAGGTGACCTGTTACTCTGTGTCAGTGTGAGTAATTTAATACACTACATCTGTACGGAACAATTGTATTTACCATGTGAGGTCCACTGAGCTATGTAGCTCTTTTTTATTAGTGGCTTGGCCACAAATGATAGCTCAATGAAGTGGCTTCTCCTCATATAGACATTTCTAGCAGTAGCCAAACACTCTAAACGCGTGGTGATGTCGATTCTAAATGTGGAGGAAAACAGTGGAGGACCTGGAGAAAAATCCATGCGACCACAGGGAGAACACGCAAACTCCAAATATACAGCAGGCGTCAGGGTCGGGATCGAACCCATGACCTCCTGCATACCACGCGAGGGAGATAACATCTCCTAGCCACCGCCTAAGCAACCCCCTATAAAACGCGCCGAGTCCACTCGGCCCCTCCGCTTTGTCCTCGACCGCCCCCTGTGAGAACGCACCAAATCACAACCTCAAACATCACCTCCAACAGTCTCCCCTCGACCATCCGCAGAGACCACAGCCGCTGTGGGGTCGTCTTCGTTTTGCCACTGTGGCTAGATGTTAACTACCTTGCCTAGTATACAGTTTTATTTTTATTATTTTATTATGTTTTATTATTTTATTACTTCCCTTCTACGTGACTTTACCGAAAAAACCAAGAAGATAGTATACAGGAGGTTGTGGGTTCGATCCCAACCCCGATGCCTGCTGTATATTGGGAGTTTGCATGTTCTTCCCATGGTCGCGTGGATTTTTGTCTGGGTCCCCCGGTTTTTACATCCACATTTAGAAACGTGTTTGAGTATTTCGGCTGCGATACATTTCTGCGATAATCCACTTGGTTCAGATATCATTTGTGATAGCCAGGTCGCTTCTGAAAAAGAGCGATATAGCTCAGTGGGGCATTACCCGGTAAAATAAAATAGTTTAGAGTATGGGTCGCTGTGGGTTTCTATTGGTCTCTTTACATCTCTGCAATACGTTTTCACGTGATGATGATAAGCCACTTGGCTGAGCTATCATATTTGTGGCAGCCAAGTTTCTTCTAAAAAGAGCCGCAAAGCTCAGTGTGGGCCTTACCCGGTAACATAATGAAACACAAAGGGATAGTTTTAGTTCATCCGATTGTGTAGGGCAATGCTAACCCTGGCTGCAACTCGACGTGCAATCTGCACGTTCGCCGTTGAACGCGTCACAATTTCATTCGGATTGGCCTTGTCGGGTCGGTCGGAGGGGAAACTCATGAAAACGCATCTTGGTCAGATCGTCACAAGGCCTAACGCAAAGACCAGTTGTGAATCGTTATCGTTTACTCCACACACGCACGAATACTAACAGCCGCCATTCGCCACTAAGTGACGATGACATCACCACGGCGCCTGTGCCAGGCGAGGTGCACTTTGAGGCCAGGTGAAGTGTCAAAGGCTCGCTGACACGTGCACGCACGCACACGCATGCGCATCTAGTGTTGGCCATTGCACCCCCAACGCCGAGCTCACACTCTCCGCGGCGACGGGAAGCGACGCGCATGGCGACAATTGTTCACAATTCCATTTTAATTCATCCCAGCTCAAGCTTCCCCCTGGAGGCTCAATACGGGGCGACGGTCGCACGCGCACCGAGAGAGAGGAGAGAGAGGAGAGAGAAGTTCCACCGCCATGGACGGAAAGATGGAGGAAAGATGCACGCAGCTGATGGTGTTGATGATCGTGATGGTAATGATGATTTTGATTTGAAGCTTTCGTGACTGCAGGAATCCATACTCTTTGGATCTTTCGGTAAAGTCACGTTGGTAGAAAATAAAATAAATCACGTGATGATGGATGCTTGTGTTGTGCCCGAAACGTTATGATTTATTTTATACCTACGTGACTTTACCGAAAGAACCAAAGAGTATGGGTAATGATGATGTTGGTGATGTTGGTGATGGTGGTGATGACGGCGGCGGTGGCGCCGGGAGGGAGAGACATCGCGCCGGACATCGAGCGGCGTCTCACCTCTCCACCTCTCTCCCCATCCACGCAATTCGGTGGTTTGTAAAATCGCGCGAAACTTGAACAACAAAATATAAATCGGTGAAACGACCCCCCCCCCCCCCCTCCACGCGTCACAGTTCTGGGTAGTTTTGTTTTTACACTGGAAATTTTTTTTTTCGAGCTGGAACCGAACCGTGCTACCCCGAGCCTCGCGAGAAGACGGGAGGGAGTGGGGGAGAGGGGGAGAGGGGGGGGGCAAGCAGGACCAGGGGCGGCCAAGCAGAGGAGGGCCCAGGAATGTTCGTGTCACGTGACGCCGACGCGGCGCGGCTCGGTTTAGTGCAGTGGAAGAACAACGGCGTGCGGGCAGCCCAGCCCCTGGTTGTTTTCGTTTGGTGGGGCGAGCAACGCCGCGATTTGGGGTTCTTGGGATCGCTCGGCACTGCCAATCGGCGGCGGAACAAAACGAAAAACCCCACCGCAGCGAACCGCAACGAAAAAAAATATACAAAGTAAAAATCAAACCAGTGCTTGGGGCCCGGCTCTGCGCACGCCGGTGGTGCGGCCAACCGGCCCGCGGACGCCGGGAAAAACGTTCAGAAGCAACAAAGTCGTCGTCGCCGTCGAGAGCTAAAGCGTCTGGCAGAGCAATTCCCAACAGCGGTGGCAGTGGCGGCCGCATGAACCGTGGCCCTCCCTCGATTCTAAACGGCGCTGAGCGTAGAGCAACAGCGACGCTACTGAAAGCGCAACGATCGCAGAGACACCAACGGGCGTAGCGAAGACGACGTCCCGCTTGCTCGTCCCAGGCTGCTCAAACAAGCACAGGGTGGGGCTGAGGCTCGCTCACCGCCCGGCGTCTCCCGTGGTGTCGATCGGAGGGACGGACGCACAGAAGGACGGACACAGGGAGGGATGAACGCCGCTAACGAACGCAAGTCAACACCGGCGATTCTACTGTGAGCAACCCGTTGCCTGTAGAAAAGGCAGATTCTGCTATGGGAAATCAGTTGCCTGCAGCAGACAGATTTCAGTGTTGGCAACTGATTGCCTGCAGCAAAGACAGATTCTACTGTGAGCAACTGATTGCCTGCAGCAGATTCTACTGTAAGCACCATGGTGACTGCCACCATCACTACCACCACTATCATCATCACCACTCTCTTCATCATCACCACTCTCTTCATCATCGCCACCATCATCACCACCACCACCATCATTATCATCACCACCATCACCTCCACCATCACCACCACCATCACCACCATCACCACCACCATCACCACCACCACCATAATCACCACCATCGCCGCTGCCACCAACCTCTCCATCATCACCACCACCACCCTCCCCATTACCGCCGCCGCCACCCTCACCGCTGCAGCTAATGTAGCCGTCACCGTAACCATCGCCATCTCCCATGGCCGTCGCCATCACGTCGAGGTCATCGCGTAGTGGAACAGAAGCGAAATTAATTAACAGAGATCCCTTAACCCCCTACACACACTCACTCGCCACACACAATAGCCTATGCATAACTTGAGCCAGATCATCAGCAACTATTAGCAAATCGTTGTAACTCACAAGCAAAACATATTTTAATTGATGAAGCAAATATGTTGCTGAACAAAGAAACCAACGCTCAGATAAACACACACACACGGCAGACTAACAAACATGACACACACGTGTGCACGTACGCACACACATCACACACACGGCACACGTGTACACACACACATCACACACACGGCACACATGTACACACCACACACACAAACATCACACAGCACACGTACACACAGCCCGTACACACACAGCACGCGCACACGTACACACACGGCACGCACACAAACATTAAAAAGACAAAGATCCCCGTGTAAGCCTTAACAGGCTGTTGGGGCAAGTGCTGTTAGCGAGCAGTACCTATGAAGGCCGCCACAGCTCACAAGGGGGTGGTGAGGTGGCCAGCACCACGCTCGGCCGCCTTTGTCTCCCCAGTGACGATGTTTGAACACCGCACCAGGTACTCTCTTGAGTTTGACCTCGGGGAGGCCCAGGACCGGTTTAGATAATCGTTACCGGTGTTGGGAGGCCGTGAGCGGGAATCGAACTTGGGTTTCTATCGCTGCGCTACCGCTCCCCATGTACATACACAAAGATCCCCCGTATAGCCTGAGCGGACTGTTGGGGCAAGTGCTGTTAGCGAGCAGCACCTATGAAGGCCGGCACGGTGCACAAGGGGGTGAGTGGCCAGCACCACGCCCCGGCCGCCTTTGTCTTCCTAGTGGGGGAAAACACACATCAGAACCAGGAACTCATTTGAGGCCGAGTCGACCTAGGGGAGGCCGAGAATCGGTCCATATAATTGTCACTTGTGTTGGTGGCGGTGAGCGAGAATCAAAGTTGGGTGGCAGGGTTCGTAGCGCAGCGCTCTGACTGCCACAAAACTGCTCCACATACAAAGATCCCCCGTGTAGCCTTCACAGACTGTTGGGGCAAGAGCTGTTAGCGAGCGCTCATGAAGGCCGGCACGGCACATGAGGGGGTGGGTGGCCAACACCACGCCCGGCCCCCTTTGTTTCCCTAGTGACGATGTTTACACATCGCACCAGGTACTCATTTGAGGCTGAGTCGACCTAGGGGAGACCCGGGACCGGTTCAGATAATTGTCACCGGTGTTGGCCGTGTGCGGGGATCGAACCTGGGTCGCCAGGTTCATAGCGCAGCGCGCTAACCGCCACACTACCGCTCCCCACACACACACACGGGTACACACACACACACGGGTACACACACACACACGGGTACACACACACAGACTTGCGTACACACACCACAGACCGACCACAGACCAACCACACAGGTACGTACATACGCACAAACACCCATACCTCGTAGACACGTACACACGTACACACACACACCTCGTACACACGTACACCTCCTACACACACACGCGTACACACACCTCGTACACACACACCTCGTACACACACACCTCGTACACACACACACGCGTGCACACACATGTGCACACACGCGTGCACACACACACACGCGTGCACACACATGTACATGTACACACACGCGTGCACTCACTGAGCAGTGTTAATCTTGACCTGAACCTATACAACCTATTGACTTGAACCTATACAAGTTTGGTTTCCACGGTGATTGATTGACTCAAGGTAGTTAATTGATCAATTCTCATGGAGCTGCCTCTCCATGAGTGTTGCAGTGATGAGTGTTGCAGTGATGAGTGTGATGAGTGTTGCAGTGATGAGTGTGATGAGTGTGATGAGTGTTGCAGTGATGAGTGTTGCAGTGATGTGTGATGAGTGTTGCAGTGATGAGTGTTGCAGTGATGAGTGTGATGAGTGTTGCAGTGATGAGTGTTGCAGTGATGAGTGTTGTAGTGATGAGTGTTGCAGTGATGAGTGGGACAGTGATGAATGTGATGAGTGTTGCAGTGATGAGTGTTGCAGTGATGAGTGTGATGAGTGTTGCAGTGATGAGTGTTGCAGTGATGAGTGTGATGAGTGTTGCAGTGATGAGTGTGATGAGTGTTGCAGTGATGAGTGTGATGAGTGTGATGAGTGTTGCAGTGATGAGTGTTGCAGTGATGTGTGATGAGTGTTGCAGTGATGAGTGTTGCAGTGATGAGTGTGATGAGTGTTGCAGTGATGAGTGTTGCAGTGATGAGTGTTGCAGTGATGAGTGCGATGAGTGTTGCAGTGATGAGTGTTGCGGTGATGAGTGTTGCAGTGATGAGTGTGATGAGTGTTGCAGTGATGAGTGTTGCAGTGATGAGTGTGATGAGTGTTGCAGTGATGAGTGTTGCAGTGATGAGTGTTGCAGTGATGAGTGTTGCAGTGATGAGTGATGAGTGTTGCAGTGATGAGTGTTGCAGTGATGAGTGTGATGAGTGTGATGAGTGTTGCAGTGATGAGTGTGATGAGTGTTGCAGTGATGAGTGTGATGAGTGTTGCAGTGATGAGTGTGATGAGTGTTGCAGTGATGGGTGTGATGAGTGTTGCAGTGATGAGTGTGATGAGTGTTGCAGTGATGAGTGTTGTAGTGATGAGCACGCGCAGTTTGTCTTGTCAATCCAATGCTGGATGGGTGGCGGGGGCTATTTGACCATACTTCCCCACGCTGGTCAGTGCGTGCCAGTGGAGGTGGGGGACGGCGGCAGGGAGGGCGAGTGCCCTGCTGCCCTCACTGCACCTCCGCAGGCGACCCGACCTCAGCAGGGCACTGGGAAGCAGCAGGGGCAGCTAAAGGAAGGGATTCGTAGCTCCACTGCTTGACTGATTTGGTCCCTGCACCACACAGATACACGACGACAAGTCAACCGCCATCCCCATTGTTCGTGAACCGAGTTGTTCGTGAACAGAAGCGTTCGTGAACCGAGGTATCACTGTACCTCGCCTGGTCTGCAGGAGGTGGTGGGTTTCCATCCCGACCCTGACGATGCCTCCTGCTGCTGCTGTATATTTGGAGTCTGCGTCTCTCTCTTATTATCACGGTCGCTAGGAGATGTTAACTACCTCGCCTGGTCTACAGGAGGTGATGGGGTCGATACTCTTTGGTTCTTTCGGTAAAGTCACGTAGGTAGAAAATAAAATAAATAACGACGTTTCGGGCGCAACACAAGTGTCCATCATCAGGTCACGTCTGAGAAAGAGCTACACAGTTCAGTGGGGGCCTTACCTGCTCAAATACATTTGATTTAATTTTAATCACGTGAAGTGTTGAAAGCTCACAGGGGGTAGGAGGTGACGGGACAGGCCCAAAAAGATGAAGCCAAAGATCCCAACCGTATAGCCCGCACGGGCTGTTGGGGCAAGTACTGCCAGCGAGCAGCACCTATGAAGCTGGGCACTGCACACGAGGTGGCTGAGTCGACCTAGGAGAGGCCCAGGACAGCTAAAAATAGTCGCCACTGTTATTGGTCATGAGCAGGAATTGATGAACTCGGGTCTCTGTTGGGTTTGCAGTGCAACGCGCTAACAACCGCTACCACTACCGCTCCACGCACACACACGCACGCACGCACACGCAGGCACACGCACGCACACGCACACACACGCACGCACGCGCACACACGCACGCACACACACGCACGCACACACGCACACACGCACGCACACACGCACGCACGCACGCGCACACACGCACGCACGCACGCGACACGCACGCCCACGCGGCACACACGCACACACACGCACGCACACGCCCGCACACACACGCAACACGCACCACACACGCACACACACGCCACACACGCACGCACCACACACGCACACGCACGCACACACACAACACATCGCACCACACACGCTCCACACGCACACCCACACCACAACGACCCACGCACACACGCCACACACAACACACGCACACACGCACACACGCACGCACACACGCACGCACGCACACACACACACGCCCACCGCAAACACACACACGCACACAACACACGCACACACACACAGACACCCTCGAGGAACAACACCCTCATCCTCCCACACACGTGCGCGGGCACGTGCTACGGGCGAATGTGCGTGTGGGTGCGTGTCGGCGTGCATGCGCGTGCGTGGGGAATGTTAGCATAGTGGTTAGTGCGCTGTGCTATGAACCCGGCGGCCCCAACAACACCTGAACCGGTCCTGGGCCTCCCCTCGGTCGACTCAGCCTCAAATGAGTACCCGGTGCGGTGTGTAAACATCGCCACTGGGGAGACAAAGGCGGCCGGGCGTGGTGCTGTCCACCCACCCCCTCGTGTGCCACAGTGCCGGTAGCCTTCGTAGCTGCTGCTGCTACTCGCTACTAACAGCACTTGCCCTACAGTCTGTTAGAGGCTACACGGGGGATCTTTGTCTGTCTACCTTCATAGGTGCTGCTGTTAATCGCTACTAACAGCACTTGCCCCTCCAGTCTGTTAGAGGCTACACGGGGGATCTTTGTCTGTGTCTACCTTCATAGATGCTGCTGTTACTCGCTACTAACAGCACTTGCCCCTACAGTCTGTTAGAGGCTACACGGGGGATCTTTGTCTGTGTCTACCTTCATAGGTGCTGCTGTTACTCGCTACTAACAGCACTTGCCCCTACAGTCTGTTAGAGACTACACGGGGGATCTTTGTCTGTGTCTACCTTCATAGGTGCTGCTGTTACTCGCTACTAACAGCACTTGCCCTTACAGTCTGTTAGAGACTACACGGGGGATCTTTGTCTGTGTCTACCTTCATAGGTGCTGCTGTTACTCGCTACTAACAGCACTTGCCCCTACAGTATGTTAGAGGCTACACGGGGGATCTTTGTCTGTGTACCTTCATAGATGCTGCTGCTACTCGCTACTCACAGCACTTGCCCCTACAGTCTGTTAGAGGCTACACGGGGTAACTTTGTCTGTGTGTATGGGGACTTGCCTGCCCAAAGTTGGACACAAACGGATTGGTTGCCATCGAGGTGGCCGTTGGTTTAAGTTGTCCGAAGGCCCCGGCGGCTCCAGTGCCTGAAATAGAACATTGCATTCACTTTCAACGCCTGCGTCGTCCCTATCACCCCATCGTTGTCATATTTGTCATTGTCGTCATCATTGTCGTCATCATTGTTGTCATCGTAATTGTCCGGATAACAATCATCGCTGTCAAATGTTGTCAAATGCCAGGCCAAACAGAGGAATCAATCAATAACATTATGAATATAAATATTATGAATATATTATTGATTGATTATATTATTAATTATTATATTATTATAATTATCGATTGATTAAAAAAGGCTTTATCCTTCATGGCGTAAATACTCGGAGTTCTACTAAGATGTTCAACACCAAATAGATACAGCGTTTGCAAGGCATGGAGGGTCTGCGTTAACCACACCTGACTTGTGGTGAGACATGCAGACCAAACGTGCTCTATCATGGGATCTTTTTGCCAGTATCAAAGTATGAAACATTAGTAATATTAAAAATACTTTTATTAAAGACGCTTTAATGAAATGTACCGTACGAGAAATGGCAGAACTCCACGACTCCAGGACAATTAGACCCAAGCCGAAACATAACACATAAAAAAGAATGTTTAATTTTTTTGATAGAATATAGTAATGTCCTCAGTATGACATAAGCATACCACGTTTGCAGTCGATACCACATTGGGAAGTGGGTTAAAATTGAGTAACAAGATTTGAGGATGTTCAAACGCCAACTAGATACACAGCTTTAGCAAGGAATCAAGCCCTGCATTAACCACACACGACTTGTGGTGAACATGCAAACAAACGTGACACCATGACACCTCCTGTACGCGTTTAGTCTATTGTCCTTCTCCGATTAGTGTGCAAAAGAACACACACACACACACCGAGACTCACATAGTCACCCACCCACACGCTCACCCACCCTCCGATTAGCAAGGTTGGCTATGTGAAGGTGCGAAATAAGTTCACAATACAGACTCACATAGTCACTCACCCACTCTGTCACTCAACAACAACAACAGCCATTCGCCAATAAGTGACGGTGACGTCACCAAGGCGCTTGTGGCAGGCTACGGCCCAAGCGTACGGCTTGCGTATGGGGGGGTCTACTGACAATGTATATTTAATAAAGGTCGTGGAAGCGACTTCTGGAATCTGGGTCTTTATTTGTCTTTCGTTCACAACAACTCCTATCTTACTCCTTCACGCTGCTGACAGACAGTGTGAGAGGGATAGAGAGAGACGCGCGCGGCCACGTGGCAGCCTGGACCACGTGGCAGCCTGGACCACGTGGCAGCCTGGACCACGTGGCAGCCTGGACCACGTGGCAGCCTGGACCACGTGGCAGCCTGGACCCCGCTCCAGCGTGGCCTCACCCTCCGTTCGTTCCAGATCTGACCACGTGTTGTCCGTCTCCACCCCTTTTAATACCCGGGTCACGTGGTACCTTTCCACCAATCCTGGTTAACCTCCATGGAATCTTCTAGACTCCATCGTACGCTCCCAGGACCGCGCCCCTGACTCGTCCCCCCATTGGCTGTGGCTAAAGCCAGCAGATCCAATCATCTACTTACAGATGTCACCTTCCCATGACGTCAGGGCCACGCCCCTAGACTTCCCCCATTGGCTATGGGCCAGGACCGGCAGAGCCAATCATCGTAACGAGTTGTGATCCATCAGCAACCCGGATATATCCTCAATACATCTGCATGGGGGGGGGGGGGTGAAGCCTCGATAATAATTTGTCTAAATTGACCTTCAAATTAGTTAAATAGTCCGGAGGACTATCTGTTTGCTTAAACGCGTTAATATTATTAATCCTTGATCGTTTCTGCGTGGATGAAATATGGCCGTTCTATAGGATTCCGGGGGGGGGGGTGCGTCAAGCGTACGTACGCAGGTGGGGGGGGGGGGTGTAAAAACTATTTGTGCGTACAGGGAGGGGGGGAGCGGTCAAGTTTTGACAAATTTTTGCGTACGTACTAAATGGATGGCCTCTATGTGCATGTTAAGGCCACGTGAATTGTCAAACGCCCGCTGGCAGGTCCCGGGACAGACCAGGTGTCATGGGTTGACCGACTGAGATGACTGGTCAATGCATCACCTGTGCCCTCTACTGTGCAAACTTGCTGTGTTTTAGCCACCCGGCGCTCAGCTCGTTGTGAGGATCACTCCTCGCCCTCGTTGTTGCTGGAGGGCAACTGCCTCGAACTGCCTCGAACTGCCCAGTAGCATCCTTCACGAGCCTCCTCCAAGGCTGATCTTGACACCGCTAGTACCAGTCATCGGCAAGTCCACTCAGCTCCATCCTCTTGTACCACATCACTCCC
>NW_026891375.1:447774-483622 GCF_015708825.2 Lethenteron reissneri | reverse complement strand
GAGTCAGTGAGTGAGTCAGTGAGTCTGTGAGTGAGTCAGTCAGTGAGTGAGTGAGTCAGTGAGTGAGTGAGTGAGTGAGTCAGTGAGTGAGTGAGTGAGTCAGTGAGTGAGTCAGTGAGTGAGTGAGTCAGTGAGTGAGTCAGTGAGTGAGTCAGTGAGTGAGTGAGTCAGTGAGTGAGTCAGTGAGTGAGTGAGTCAGTGAGTGAGTCAGTGAGTGAGTCAGTGAGTGAGTCAGTCAGTGAGTGAGTGAGTCAGTGAGTGAGTCAGTGAGTGAGTGAGTCAGTGAGTGAGTGAGTCAGTGAGTCTGTGAGTGAGTCAGTGAGTGAGTCAGTGAGTCTGTGAGTGAGTCAGTCAGTGAGTGAGTGAGTCAGTGAGTGAGTCTGTGAGTGAGTGAGTCAGTGAGTGAGTGAGTCAGTGAGTCTGTGAGTGAGTCAGTGAGTGAGTCAGTGAGTGAGTGAGTCAGTGAGTGAGTCAGTGAGTGAGTGAGTCAGTGAGTGAGTGAGTCAGTGAGTCTGAGTGAGTCAGTGAGTGAGTCAGTGAGTCTGTGAGTGAGTCAGTCAGTGAGTGAGTGAGTCAGTGAGTGAGTCTGTGAGTGAGTGAGTCAGTGAGTGAGTGAGTCAGTGAGTCTGTGAGTGAGTCAGTGAGTGAGTCAGTGAGTGAGTCAGTGAGTGAGTGAGTCAGTGAGTCTGTGAGTGAGTCAGTGAGTGAGTCAGTGAGTCTGTGAGTGAGTCAGTCAGTGAGTGAGTGAGTCAGTGAGTGAGTCAGTGAGTGAGTGAGTCAGTGAGTGAGTGAGTCAGTGAGTGAGTGAGTCAGTGAGTGAGTGAGTGAGTGAGTCAGTGAGTGAGTGAGTCAGTGAGTGAGTGAGTGAGTCTGTGAGTGAGTGAGTGAGTCTGTGAGTGAGTGAGTGAGTCAGTGAGTGAGTGAGTGAGTCAGTGAGTGAGTGAGTGAGTCAGTGAGTGAGTGAGTCAGTGAGTGAGTCAGTGAGTGAGTGAGTCAGTCAGTGAGTGAGTCAGTGAGTCGATGTGATGTGAGTCAGTGACTGAGTGAGTGAAGTCATGTGAGTGCGTCAGTGATCCTGTGTGAGTGAAGTGGTAGTCCGTGATGTGAGTGAGTGAGTCAGTGAGTGTGAGTGCGTTCAGTGAGTGGGAGTCAGTGAGGTGAGTCATGAAGTGATGATCAGTCAGGTAGAGTCATGCAGTGAGTGAGTCGTGAGTGAGTCAGTGAGGAGTGCAGTGAGTGAGCTCACAGTGACGTGAGTTGAGTCAGGTGAGTGAGTCATGGAGTGATTAGTGAGGATCAGTCAGTGACGTGAGTGATCATGAGTGAGTCTGTGAGATTGAGTGTCCTTTTCAGTGAGTGAAGATCAGTGAAGTCTGTGAGTGAGTCCAGGTCAGTGAGTCGAGTGAGTCATGTGAGTGATCAGTCAGTGATTGAGTGAGTCAGTGAGTGAGTCTGTTTTTTTTTGAGTCAGTGAGTCTGTGAGTGAGTCAGTGAGCCTGAGTCAGGGTCAGTCCAGTGAGTGAGTCTGAGTGCAGTCAGTGAGTTGATGAGTGAGTCAGTGAGTGATGTCGTAGTGAGTGAGTCAGTGAGTGAGTCTAGTGAGTGAGTCAGTGAGTGCAGTGAGGGTCAGTGCGGTGAGGCAGTGAGTGCAGTGAGTCGTGATAGTGAGTCAGTGAGAGTGAGTCAGTGAGTGGAGTCAAGTTACGTGAGCAGTGAGTGAGTCAGTGAGTGAGTCAGTCAGTGAGTCACTCAGTCAGTGAGTGAGTCAGTGAGTGAGTCAGTCAGTGAGTCAGTGAGTCAGTGAGTCTGTGAGTGAGTCAGTGAGTGAGTCAGTGAGTCAGTGAGTGAGTCAGTCAGTGAGTGAGTGAGTCAGTGAGTGAGTCTGTGAGTGAGTGAGTCAGAGTGAGTGAGTCAGTGAGTCTGTGAGTGAGTCAGTGAGTGAGTCAGTGAGTCTGTGAGTGAGTGAGTCAGTGAGTGAGTGAGTCAGTGAGTCTGTGAGTGAGTCAGTGAGTGAGTCAGTGAGTCTGTGAGTGAGTCAGTCAGTGAGTGAGTGAGTCAGTGAGTGAGTCTGTGAGTGAGTGAGTCAGTGAGTGAGTCAGTCAGTGAGTCAGTGAGTCAGTGAGTCAGTCAGTGAGTCATTCAGTGAGTGAGTGAGTCAGTCAGTGAGTTAGTCAGTGAGTCAGTCAGTGAGTGAGTGAGTCAGTGAGTGAGTCAGTGAGTGAGTGAGTCAGTGAGTGAGTCTGTGAGTGAGTCAGTGAGTGAGTGAGTCAGTGAGTGAGTCAGTGAGTGAGTGAGTCAGTGAGTGAGTCAGTGAGTGAGTCAGTGAGTGAGTCAGTCAGTGAGTGAGTGAGTCAGTGAGTGAGTCAGTGAGTGAGTGAGTCAGTGAGTGAGTGAGTCAGTGAGTCAGTGAGTGAGTCAGTGAGTGAGTCAGTGAGTCTGTGAGTGAGTCAGTCAGTGAGTGAGTGAGTCAGTGAGTGAGTCTGTGAGTGAGTGAGTCAGTGAGTGAGTGAGTCAGTGAGTCTGTGAGTGAGTCAGTGAGTGAGTCAGTGAGTCTGTGAGTGAGTCAGTCAGTGAGTGAGTGAGTCAGTGAGTGAGTCTGTGAGTGAGTGAGTCAGTGAGTGAGTGAGTCAGTGAGTGAGTCAGTGAGTCTGTGAGTGAGTCAGTCAGTGAATGAGTGAGTCAGTGAGTGAGTGAGTCAGTGAGTGAGTCAGTGAGTCAGTGAGTGAGTCAGTGAGTCTGTGAGTGAGTCAGTGAGTGAGTCAGTGAGTGAGTCAGTGAGTGAGTCAGTGAGTCTGTGAGTGAGTCAGTGAGTGAGTGAGTCAGTGAGTGAGTGAGTCAGTGAGTGAGTCTGTGAGTGAGTGAGTCAGTGAGTGAGTGAGTCAGTGAGTCTGTGAGTGAGTCAGTGAGTGAGTCAGTGAGTCTGTGAGTGAGTCAGTCAGTGAGTGAGTGAGTCAGTGAGTGAGTCTGTGAGTGAGTGAGTCAGTGAGTGAGTGAGTCAGTGAGTCTGTGAGTGAGTCAGTGAGTGAGTCAGTGAGTCTGTGAGTGAGTCAGTGAGTGAGTCAGTGAGTCTGTGAGTGAGTCAGTGAGTGATTGAGTGAGTGAGTGAGTCTGTGAGTGAGTGAGTGAGTCAGTGAGTCTGTGAGTGATTGAGTGAGTCAGTGAGTGAGTGAGTCAGTGAGTGAGTCTGTGAGTGAGTCAGTGAGTGAGTTAGTGAGTCTGTGAGTGAGTCTGTGAGTGAGTCAGTCAGTGAGTGAGTGAGTCAGTGAGTGAGTGAGTCAGTGAGTCAGTGAGTGAGTGAGTGAGTCTGTGAGTGAGTGAGTGAGTCAGTGAGTGAGTCAGTGAGTCTGTGAGTGAGTGAGTGAGTCTGTGAGTGAGTCAGTGAGTGAGTCAGTGAGTGAGTGAGTCAGTGAGTGAGTCAGTGAGTGAGTCAGTGAGTGAGTCAGTGAGTGAGTCAGTGAGTGAGTGAGTCAGTGAGTGAGTGAGTCAGTGAGTGAGTCAGTGAGTGAGTCAGTGAGTGAGTCAGTGAGTGAGTCAGTGAGTGAGTGAGTCAGTGAGTGAGTGAGTCAGTGAGTGAGTCAGTGAGTGAGTCAGTGAGTGAGTCAGTGAGTGTGATTCTCACCACGCGTCTGCAGTCGTCTCCGTGCGCGTGCGCCCAGGAAGCGCGCGGGGGCAGCGAATTTAAACCCCTGGGGGCGGGGCTGCCTGCGTGACGTCACGAGGCGGGGACCCCCCCTTCGTGACGTCACGAGGCGGGACCCCCCCCTTCGTGACGTCACGAGGCGGGACCCCCCCCCCCTTCCTCGCGTAATGGACGGAGATCTCGGGTGACGCGTGACGTCATATCCCAAACACGATGATACGTCACAAAAGGCAGCAACGCACATGTAGAAATGACGTCATAATAAACGTTTTTGGGTTCGATCGCGTTATTTATAAATGTGTCGTAACCAATTGAGACTTGAAGTTTTGTGTCGTAACCCTCCACCACCCGACACGGCCAATCAGCAAACATGTGTCACGTTGAACAAAAGACAAAATAAATTTCGATTTAAAGCTTTCGTGACTGCAGGGATTCATCTTCTTGGTTCTTTCGGTAAAGTCACGTAGAAGGGAAATAATAAAATAAAAACATAACAAAATAATTCTCACGACGTTTCGGCCACAACGCAAACAGCCGTCCTCTGCTTGCGTTGTGGCCGAAACGTCGTGAGAATTATTTTATTGTTTTATTTTTATTCTTTTATTATTTCCCTTCTACGTGACTTTAGCGAAAGAACCAAGAAGAAAAAAGACAAAATAGTTCACTACTTTAGCCCACCGGTGTGTTGAAGAGTGAATCCACGACATTGACAATGTTTGAGTAGTACGACGTTTCGCTGGTGATTACATCATCCAGCTTCAGCGGGCAATTTAAATAGAGCAGCAGCAGGGTGACGTCATCATCAGTTAATCAGGTGCAATGATTTGAGGCGGAGTGGGGGTATTGTAATTATATAATAGATTAGTAATCAGTCAATTGTTATGATTAGTAATGAGTTGTAGATTAGTAATTAGTTAGTAATAGGTTTTTACCCTTTTAACTGGTACAAAATCTGACACCTTTATACAAGGCATCATGTTTGCAATAACCTCAACACAAGAAGTCAAAATGCAAACAAAAATAAACAACTCTGATAATGATAATGAATGCACTGTCCTTGAAGTTGATTGGTCCACACCCGAGACAGCTTTCTTTAGAGCCTAGTCTCCATTGGTGTTGGACCAGATGACGCCAAAAGGCGTACAACTCAAACACAGTGCAATATCAGAGTATTGAGAGCTCGGGGTAAGCATTTACACTATGAGACCTCCTTTACCAGTGGCAAAATATAGTAATAGTGCATATCATTATCATCATCAGAGTTGTTTCTTTTTGTTTGCATTTTGACTTCTTGTGTTGAGGTTATTGCAAACATGATGCCTTGTATAAAGGTGTCAGATTTTGTACCAGTTAAAAGGGTAAACACCTATTACTATATTTTGCCACTGGTATAGGAGGTCTCATAGTGTAGTAATTAGCTGTAATGTGTATTTTTGTAATTATATACTATGTTAGTAATCCGTTAATTAGTATGTGTTTCCCCTATAAGGAATTGTAATATGTATTTGTATTTAATAATACGCTTCCAGGCCGCACTAAGCCTGAAGCTGTCAGAGCGATTAAAGTTATTTCTGTTTCTCTCAATTTCAATGGATTCTCTAATTAGTCTTGGCCAGTAATAATTAGTTTTCCACAACACTTCAACGTTGTCAAAATCAATCGAGTGACTTTGTTGACAAGCACGTTCTGCCACTGCCGACAGTTGTGTTTGAGATAATTAAATATTTATTTGGTGTTCTTTTAAGTCTTACGCTGATGTTACGTCCCATCTGACTTATATAGCATCTGCCACATAAGCAATTAATCCGATATACACCTGTTGATAATTTAGGTAATTCGTCTTTAGTACAAGATACTAGTTTTTGAATTTTGTGCACTGTACCAAATCTTATTTTAATGTTTTGCTTTTGCAAAACACAGGCTAATTTGTCAGTTACTCCTGAGATGTATGGTATTTTTTTATTGTTTTAATAATCTGATCACTTTCAGCAAGTGTTGCTTTGCGATCGTGATTTGGCATTCAGTTCTCTGTTAATTTGAGCATTATTGTAGCCATTCTGTAGTATTGCTTCTTTAACATGTTTAATCTCTCTCCCTAGACTTTCACCATCTGACACTGTTTTAGCCCGATGTTTGAGCGCCTTGATAAGTGAGGATTTCTGAGCTGGGTGATGATGTGAATCTGCATTCAGATAGATCAGTGTGCGTTCCCTTTCGGTAAACGCTGTGTGTTATTTTGCCATTTAGTCCATTGTTGTGTCACGGGTGAATAAATTGGTGGCCCTTCATATTTTGGGGCCCTTTCCGGTCTTCCTCGTGGGGGTCGAATACTTGACCCGTTGGCCTATGGCCTGGCCTCTGGCTGACCAATCGGCCGCGTCCATAGCCGATGCCTCTTTATATGGCTCCGTTCTTGATAAGGGGGCCCCTGAGCAGCTCCTCACGAATCAGGGCAGGAATTTATCCTCTAAGTTGCTTCAGGAGGTGTGTGACTCTGTGGGCACGCAAAAAATACGTGCCTGACCTTATTACCCACAAACGGATGGGATGGTCAAACGGTTGCACAGGACCATCACGGCCATGCTATGCCAGCAGGTGACCATGGGCCAGTCGGACTGGGATCTTCACATTCCAGGTGTTCTCGCTGCCTACAGGCAAGCTCCTCACGCCTCGACGGGGTTCTCACCATTTTACTTGATGTACGGGAGAGACCCCGAACCCCCGCTACAGGTCCAGTTGGGCTTGCGCCCTTCCAAGAAGGGGTCGCTAGTGCCAAACCCCATGGCGCAAACGCTTGAGCGGCTGCGGTTGGCCCGCGAGGCTGCCAGGAGCAACTCGGCCCGCGGGCAGGACGGAAACGAGCAGTCGCGGGGACAGGGAGGGCTGGAGATTCCTTGGCAAAAAGGTGACAGGACGTGGTTACACAGCCCTCAGGTGCCCCTAGGCACGTCCCCTAAACTGTACCATCCCTGGCAAGGGCCGGTTGAGGTTATTGAGGTCCGGAGGCCGCAGTGCTTACGTATTCGTTTAGGCCAGCGGCGCTGGTTCGTGCATCCGTCGCGGCTAAAAATATGTCTTGCCTCGTCCTGCCAATTCATCCCCACATCCGATGCGGCCAATGTCTGATGTGTCCGGCGAGCCGACTGCCACGCCTGGGGAAACGGAGCGTGAGGGGGGTTGTCCTGTACCGCCCACAGGAGCAGAGCGACTGATGTCTCAGGACGTCCTGCTTCCCCTGCGGCACAGAAGAGGCCTCGCTCTGCTAACCCATTGGGACCAATCTTCCAACCTGGGTGATAACGGCTCTGCCCGCGGTGACGGACCTGCCGCACGCACTTGCTCATGCGTGCTGGGGCAGGCGGTTGGCACTGAAGCGACAGGAGATGGGGGCGATGATCTGCGTGTCTGCCGCTGGGTGCGACAGGTGCAGTGGAGGCGACAGCTTAAGTGGGGAGCACGTGAGGACTCGGAATGAGAAGGCGTATATAAGCGGGAGTGTGCATGAGCAAAGTTGAGTTTTTCGGGGACCAAGAGTGAAGACATCTTGCCGCTGCCGCTCGAGCCCTCAACAGGACCTCGTCCCTCACGCCGTCGCTGGGCGGGTGTTGGCTGAACCCCCCGCCCGGGACAGATGGGCGAGTGGGTACGGGGCAGCGGCGAGATAGGAGAGAGTAGGTGAGGTGCAGAGTAGATGAGATGCAGAATAGTCGAGGTGCGGAGTAGATGAGAGCGGGTAGTTGGAAAAGCAGTGTGCCGGACGGGCAACGTTGTCGTGGACAGTGCGGTGGGGGTAGGGCCAATTCCCCTCAGGGCGTTTGTAGCCACCACAGCGGCTAAATGGGGGCTCTGGATGGGTGCAAGGGGCTGGTAACCCCTCCACCTTCAATAAATTATAACTAAACCACGTCTAAAATATCTAATTAATAAGCTTGTGCCGGAGGCCCCGGGGAGACAGGCGTCTATGACGTCTCCTGGCCAAACCCCATTTGGCGGAGCCTGGAGATTGAACATTTACCCTCGGGGCTCCTCCAGAAACAACAAAAAGCCACTCCGGATGGCCACGTGGAATGTTCGAATGCTCATTGCGGAAGAGAGTCTGCCACTCTTTTGTCGGGAGCTGGACCGGTGCAGCCTGGATCTCTGTGGCATTCAGGAGGTCCGGTTGACCGGCTCTGGCTCCTGCCACCATGAGGGGTGGACAGTCCTCTACTCGGGGCAGGAGACTGCCAAACAACAGGGAGTGGCTCTTCTTCTGAACAAAAAAATGAAGGGGGTGTGGGAGCGTGGCGGTGAGGTGTGGGAAGCTGTCAGCCACAGGCTTCTTTGGGCTCACCTTCCCATCAACCGGAGGCGAGGAGTGGTGGTCATGGTTACTTATGCCCCCACCGAAGACGAACATCTGTGGAGGGATGCAGGCAAGGCCGATGAGTCAGATGCCTTCTATGACCTCCTGTCACAGGTGCTGGCTAAAGTGGCCCCTCGGGATAGAGTCATCTTGTTGGGTGACTTCAATGCCCGAGTTGGTCATGATGCTGGCACCTGGTCTGGAGTGATAGGAAGGCATGGGCCAGATCAGCTCAATAACAACGGCAGGAGGCTGCTAGATTTTTGTGCAGCCAATGGGCAAGTAATTACCAACACGCTGTTCCGGCATCAGCGCATCCACACATCATAGATGCATGCCGGGTCCAAGCAAGAACATCTGCTGGACTACATAGTGACGGAACAGCGGAGGCGGGCCCATGTCCTTGACACCAGGACCTACTGTGGAGCTGATCTTCCCTCTGACCATCGACTTGTCATCTGTAAGATGCGCCTGCCATTTTTCTACTCCGGTGGTGGGTGTACACCCCATTCCAACCTAAGGTGGCCTGGTCTCAGTTAGCTGATGAAAGTTGCAAGCGAGAATTTCATCATCGCTTGTGGCTGGGGTTGGCATCGCCCCCCACTCCTCCAGATGTCGAGGGTAAATGGGAGAGATTTAGGACTGTGACTCAGGCAGCTGCAATGGCTGCTTTGGGTACGCGGTCCAGACCTGAGAAAAAGCGACAGGCCCACTCTAATCGTCTACAGCAGGGGTCCTCAAACTTTTTAAACAGGGGGCCAGTTCACTGTCCCTCAGACCGTTGGAGGGCCGGACTATAGTTAAAAAAAAACTATGAACAAATTCCGATGCACACTGCATATATCTTATTTTGAAGTGAAGAAACAAAACGGGAATAAATACAATATTTAAAATGAAGAACAAGTAAAGTTAAATCAACAAACTTGCCAGTATTTCAATGGGAACTATGGGCCTGCTTTTGGCTAATGAGATGGTCAATGTCCGGTTCCATATTTGTCACTGCTAGTCGTAACAAGTGATGCAAGTGTGCATCCATTAGTCTAGATCTGGTTGGAGATTTCAAATGTTTCATTCTGGAAAAAGTCTGTTCACAGACATAAGTGCTGCCAAAGATGGTTGCCATTTTGAGTGCATGGTTCCTGAGATGAGGATATGTCTCAGAGGGGAGAGATGCATAGAAATTATGAAGGCTGCTTGACTTGAATGCGTCTTTCAGAGAGTCACAATTCTGCAGTTCAGCCAGTTCCATTTGGTAAATTGTATCCACATTTTCAATGTCAATAGAAAATGGGTTACGGAAAAGCTGTATGTCCTGTTCATGGAGATGAAGCTCTTTAAATACAAATTGGAACTCCTTTTGCAATTTTTCCAGTGAATCCACACGTTTTGTTTGGGAATGCAACCAATGGTTTTTCCGCTAACAGATTTTGAGTTGTGGGGAGATGGCAGACGTTTTCCTCCTTCACTTGTTTGATGAGGAGGCCTAATATTACTTCAAATGCTTTGACATGTGATTGCATATCACAGATGAGCTTCCCCTTTCCTTGAAGTTGCACATTGAAACTGTTGAGTAGCTCTGTTACATCTGCCAGAAAGGCAAGGTGCCATTTCCATTCTGCATCATTGAGCTCTGGTACTTCTTTGTTTTTTTAAAGCAGAAAAGCTGTAATCTGTGGAAGTAAGTCATAGAAACGTTTCAAAACTCTCCCTCGACTCAGCCAACGGACTTCTGTGTGATACAGAACATCTTCATAGTCAACATTTAGCTCAGACAGAAATGCCTGAAATTGTCTGTGGTTTAGTGCATGAGCTCTAATGAAGTTAACACAAGATACCACAAATTTCATAACCGAGTCCCACTTCAGTGATTTACTACACAGCGATTGTTGGTGGATGAGGCAGTGTATGGCTATTGGATGAGAATGGTTATGTTTGTCCATCTCTTGGTTAATGCGAGCAATTACTCCTTTCTTAGACCCCACCATGCTAGGAGCACCATCAGTTGTCACACTGGCTAGTTTAGCCCAGTTCAGCTCCAAACCATTCACAGTTTGGCAAACCTTTTCATAGATATCCTCTCTTCTTGGTTATTTCGGTAAAGTCACGTAGAAGGGAAGTAATAAAATAATAAAAATAAAACATAATAAAATAATTCTCACGACGTTTCGGCCACAACGCAAGCAGCCGTCCTCAGGTGAAAGCCAGGTCTGTCGGGGAGACAGCGTCTGAATGAAACAGCACACGAGCTTGGAGCATATATAAGCTGGGTTGGAAACGGGGGAAAGAGCGCCTTGACAAATAATTTGCATATCAAGAGGAATTTAGCATATTTATGGGACATGCAGGAATATTATTAGTACTACATATGCAGCACGAGCATATGTAGTACGAATCACATTCCTGCATTTCCCATAAATATGCTAAATTCCTCTTGATATTGAAATTATTTTGTCAAGGCGCTCTTTCCTCCGCTTCCAACCCAGCTTATATATGCTCCAAGCTCGTGTGCTGTTTCATTCAGACGCTGTCTCCCCAACAGACCTGGTTTTCACCTGAAGACGGCTGCTTGCGTTGTGGCCGAAACGTCGTGAGAATTATTTTATTACTTCCCTTCTATGTGACTTTACCGAAAGAACCAAGAAGATGAATCCCTGCAGTCACGAAAGCTTTAAATCGAAAGATATCCTCTCCTGTAGTTGTTCCTTTGATGCTTTGCAGTGCAGCAAGCTCTTCTGTGACTTCAAAATAGTCATTCGTCACACGAATAAAAATTAGAAGTTGTGCAGAATCACGAACATTATTGCTTTCGTCGAGTGCCAAGGAAAAATAGGAAAGTTTTTTTGTGGAGTTTTGCAAATGCTGATGCAAATTGTCTCCCATTTCTTCAATCCTCCGTGTAATTGTAGGTCCTAAAAGACTCACTGTACTAAATAAATCGGCCTTCTCTGGACACATCTCTTTGGCAACAGAAAGAAGGCATTCTTTAACAAATTCTCCCTCCACGAATGGTCTGCCAGTGCACACTATTAGCTTGGCAACTTGAAAACTTGCTCGCAGTGATGAAATATTTAGCTGCTTCTGCTTCACAAAACTATTTCGCTGAGTTGTTAATGTATTTTTCAGTTTTAATATTTTATCTTTTCTCACTTCTCCGACCAAACAAGCATATTTATCTTTATGTTGAGTTTTATAGTGTTGACGTAAATTGTATTCTTTGAACACAGACACTATATTCTGGCATATCAGACACACATCTCTTTCCTTGTACTGCATGAAAAAGTAATCATAAGTCCACTGTTCTTTGAATATCCTACACTCCGAGTCAATTTTTCTCTTTCTTGACATCATTGTTTCCTAGGGAGTCAAAATTGCTATTAGTAAAATACCAATATATATACAACGCTACAAAAACAATATACCAGTAATAACTTTGCCCACACAGAGACATCCAGACTGCACTGCCCATCAATGCAGTTTGATTGGGGGGAACTCCGCCCCCTCTCCCTCTTCCACCAATGACCGTCCTTCTCATGCAGAAAAAAAGTAACAGAGAGGCAGTGGCGGAAAAAACACCCGGCGGGCCGGATAAATGTCCTCGGCGGGCCGCATGTGGCCCGCGGGCCGTAGTTTGAGGACCCCTGGTCTACAGCATCCCACGTCAGTGAATGAGGAGGCTTACCGCAGCCTTGGCTCGGAGAGCTGTGAGGCGCTGCAAGGATGGGTGGTGGTCGCGGGTTGCTGAGGAGATGGAGTCTGCCTCGACGGCCCTCCATCAAAAAAGTAACTTGCAGCACCACACCTTTTACCTTCATTATGAGAAAAAAACGGTGATCCCCCAGGAACAGGTTTGCAGATTTGCTGAGCATTTATGTGAGGTCCTGGGGGAGGGGAAATCCCTCGACATGGAAAACATCGTGGGACAAAGTGGGGATGACCCTGCTGAGGCTGCGGTGCCTCAAATATTGGAGGAAGTCACCCACTGTGAGTGGCTGGCTGAGGTGCCATCGGTTGAGTAAGTACTGAAGGTGATCCAGAGTCCGAGACCAGGAAAGGCACCGGGCAGAGATGATCTCCCAAGCGAAATGCTGAGGGAGGGTGGCGTTTGTGCATATACTGCCCTACATGACACCATAACAACAGTCTGGACCGCTGGACGGGTTCCGCAGGATTGGAAGGATGCCCTGGTGGTCCCCTTTTTTAAGAAGGGGGACCGCACAGACTGTTCCAACTATAGGGGCATCTCACTCCTCGGTGTGCCAGGAAAGGTCCTGGCAAGGATTATTCAACATTGCCTTGCTAGGCACGCTGAGGAGAGGCTTACGGAGCCCAAATGCGGCTTCTGGAAGGGGTGGTTCTGCACAGATGCTATATTTTCTGTCCGTCTGCTACAGGAGAGGTGTGGGGAATTCCAACAAGACCGACATCTCTGCTTTATTGACCTGGTCAAGGCCTATGATACCATCAGTAGGCCTGGGCTCGGGGTTGTTCTTCGTGCTTTCGGAGTCCCTGACCCTCTGCTCACGATCATTAAGGACCTTCATGATGGTGAGCGGGCCCGGGTAAAACTACATGGCCGGGAGTCAGAGCCTTTCCCTGTACACCTTGGGGTGCGACAGGGATGTCCTCCGGTTCCCACATTATTTAACATATTTTTTGACCACGTAGTCCATGAAGCCTTTGGTGGCTGTACCAGAGGAATTTCCATCTGGTACAGATACAATGTGAGGCTGATCGATGCCCGGGTGCAGTCAAGGGATGGCTCCCTATTGGTCAACCATGTTATGTATGCCGATGATCTAGTAATTGCCGCTCACTCAGAGGAGGAGTTGGAGGCGCTGCTGCTGAACCTGGAGCATGCCACTAAGAGGTGGGGCCTTACCATAAGCCCCACCAAAACTAAGCACCTGCCTGGGTATTTTGTACCATCGGGCAACCCACCTCCACAGCTCCCAATCTGTGATGGGGCAGTTGTGGAGAGATTGGAAAGTTTCCTATACCTGGGCAGTGTGCTCATGACTGGCTCCGGTTTGACAGCAGAGGTCTCACTCAGAATCAGTCGAGCGGCATTATTTTTTCATCGGCTGCGTAACGCTGTGTGGAAGCTACCTGGTCTGTCGCTCCGGACGAATCTTCAAGTCTTCTCGGCCACGCTCATTCCATCCCTACTATTCGCTTGCGAAACGTGGACCCCCCTAATGGAGCATCTTCGCAAATTGGAAAAATTTAGGCTGGCCTGCCTAGGATCCATCCTGGGTTTAACCATGCTGGATTGTGTGAGCTCACAATTCCTTGAAAGATCTGGGCAAAGTCCCATCGGTGAGCTCCTCCGGCAGGCAAGGCTGCGTTGGCTGGGTCATGTAGCCCGCATGCCCAGTCACCGCATGCCTAAACAGCTTTTGTTCGCACGGATAGAGGGGGCTAAACCGGCTTGGCACGGGCGACAGAGGAGATGGAGTGACGTGGTACAGGAGAATGTGGAGCTGAGTGGACTTGCCGATGACTGGTACCAGCGGTGTCAATATCGACCTCTGTGGAGGAGGCTCGTGAAGGACGCTGCTGGGCAGTTGGAGGCAGTCGCCCTCCAACAACAGAGGGCGGAGAAGCGATGCTCACAACAACGAGCGGAGCGCCGGGTGGCTAAAAGACAGAAAGTTTGCACAGTAGGGGGCACAGGTGGTGCATCAGCCACTCGTCTCAGTCAGTCGACCGGTGGCATCTGGGTCTGCCCCGTGAACTCCTGCCAGCGGGCGTTCGACACTTCATGTGGCCTCAAGGTGCACATAGCCTGGCACAAGCGTCGTGGTGACGTCACCGCCACTTAGTGGTGAATGGTGGTTGTTGTGGTGAGAGTGAGTGTAGGATTAATAAAGTGTAAGCAGGTGACCTGTTACTCTGTGTCAGTGTGAGTAATTTAATACACTACATCTGTACGGAACAATTGTATTTACCATGTGAGGTCCACTGAGCTATGTAGCTCTTTTTTATTAGTGGCTTGGCCACAAATGATAGCTCAATGAAGTGGCTTCTCCTCATATAGACATTTCTAGCAGTAGCCAAACACTCTAAACGCGTGGTGATGTCGATTCTAAATGTGGAGGAAAACAGTGGAGGACCTGGAGAAAAATCCATGCGACCACAGGGAGAACACGCAAACTCCAAATATACAGCAGGCGTCAGGGTCGGGATCGAACCCATGACCTCCTGCATACCACGCGAGGGAGATAACATCTCCTAGCCACCGCCTAAGCAACCCCCTATAAAACGCGCCGAGTCCACTCGGCCCCTCCGCTTTGTCCTCGACCGCCCCCTGTGAGAACGCACCAAATCACAACCTCAAACATCACCTCCAACAGTCTCCCCTCGACCATCCGCAGAGACCACAGCCGCTGTGGGGTCGTCTTCGTTTTTCCACTGTGGCTAGATGTTAACTACCTTGCCTAGTATACAGTTTTATTTTTATTATTTTATTATGTTTTATTATTTTATTACTTCCCTTCTACGTGACTTTACCGAAAAAACCAAGAAGATAGTATACAGGAGGTTGTGGGTTCGATGCCAACCCCGATGCCTGCTGTATATTGGGAGTTTGCATGTTCTTCCCATGGTCGCGTGGATTTTTGTCTGGGTCCCCCGGTTTTTACATCCACATTTAGAAACGTGTTTGAGTATTTCGGCTGCGATACATTTCTGCGATAATCCACTTGGTTCAGATATCATTTGTGATAGCCAGGTCGCTTCTGAAAAAGAGCGATATAGCTCAGTGGGGCATTACCCGGTAAAATAAAATAGTTTAGAGTATGGGTCGCTGTGGGTTTCTATTGGTCTCTTTACATCTCTGCAATACGTTTTCACGTGATGATGATAAGCCACTTGGCTGAGCTATCATATTTGTGGCAGCCAAGTTTCTTCTAAAAAGAGCCGCAAAGCTCAGTGTGGGCCTTACCCGGTAACATAATGAAACACAAAGGGATAGTTTTAGTTCATCCGATTGTGTAGGGCAATGCTAACCCTGGCTGCAACTCGACGTGCAATCTGCACGTTCGCCGTTGAACGCGTCACAATTTCATTCGGATTGGCCTTGTCGGGTCGGTCGGAGGGGAAACTCATGAAAACGCATCTTGGTCAGATCGTCACAAGGCCTAACGCAAAGACCAGTTGTGAATCGTTATCGTTTACTCCACACACGCACGAATACTAACAGCCGCCATTCGCCACTAAGTGACGATGACATCACCACGGCGCCTGTGCCAGGCGAGGTGCACTTTGAGGCCAGGTGAAGTGTCAAAGGCTCGCTGACACGTGCACGCACGCACACGCATGCGCATCTAGTGTTGGCCATTGCACCCCCAACGCCGAGCTCACACTCTCCGCGGCGACGGGAAGCGACGCGCATGGCGACAATTGTTCACAATTCCATTTTAATTCATCCCAGCTCAAGCTTCCCCCTGGAGGCTCAATACGGGGCGACGGTCGCACGCGCACCGAGAGAGAGGAGAGAGAGGAGAGAGAAGTTCCACCGCCATGGACGGAAAGATGGAGGAAAGATGCACGCAGCTGATGGTGTTGATGATCGTGATGGTAATGATGATTTTGATTTGAAGCTTTCGTGACTGCAGGAATCCACTCTTTGGATCTTTCGGTAAAGTCACGTTGGTAGAAAATAAAATAAATCACGTGATGATAGATGCTTGTGTTGTGCCCGAAACGTTATGATTTATTTTATACCTACGTGACTTTACCGAAAGAACCAAAGAGTATGGGTAATGATGATGTTGGTGATGTTGGTGATGGTGGTGATGACGGCGGCGGTGGCGCCGGGAGGGAGAGACATCGCGCCGGACATCGAGCGGCGTCTCACCTCTCCACCTCTCTCCCCATCCACGCAATTCGGTGGTTTGTAAAATCGCGCGAAACTTGAACAACAAAATATAAATCGGTGAAACGACCCCCCCCCCCCTCCACGCGTCACAGTTCTGGGTAGTTTTGTTTTACACTGGAAATGTTTTTTTTCGAGCTGGAACCGAACCGTGCTACCCCGAGCCTCGCGAGAAGACGGGAGGGAGTGGGGGAGAGGGGGAGAGGGGGGGGGGCAAGCAGGACCAGGGGCGGCCAAGCAGAGGAGGGCCCAGGAATGTTCGTGTCACGTGACGCCGACGCGGCGCGGCTCGGTTTAGTGCAGTGGAAGAACAACGGCGTGCGGGCAGCCCAGCCCCTGGTTGTTTTCGTTTGGTGGGGCGAGCAACGCCGCGATTTGGGGTTCTTGGGATCGCTCGGCACTGCCAATCGGCGGCGGAACAAAACGAAAAACCCCACCGCAGCGAACCGCAACGAAAAAAAATATACAAAAGTAAAAATCAAACCAGCGCTTGGGGCCCGGCTCTGCGCACGCCGGTGGTGCGGCCAACCGGCCCGCGGACGCCGGGAAAAACGTTCAGAAGCAACAAAGTCGTCGTCGCCGTCGAGAGCTAAAAGCGTCTGGCAGAGCAATTCCCAACAGCGGTGGCAGTGGCGGCCGCATGAACCGTGGCCCTCCCTCGATTCTAAACGGCGCTGAGCGTAGAGCAACAGCGACGCTACTGAAAGCGCAACGATCGCAGAGACACCAACGGGCGTAGCGAAGACGACGTCCCGCTTGCTCGTCCCAGGCTGCTCAAACAAGCACAGGGTGGGGCTGAGGCTCGCTCACCGCCCGGCGTCTCCCGTGGTGTCGATCGGAGGGACGGACGCACAGAAGGACGGACACAGGGAGGGATGAACGCCGCTAACGAACGCAAGTCAACACCGGCGATTCTACTGTGAGCAACCCGTTGCCTGTAGAAAAGGCAGATTCTGCTATGGGAAATCAGTTGCCTGCAGCAGACAGATTTCAGTGTTGGCAACTGATTGCCTGCAGCAAAGACAGATTCTACTGTGAGCAACTGATTGCCTGCAGCAGATTCTACTGTAAGCACCATGGTGACTGCCACCATCACCACCACCACTATCATCATCACCACTCTCTTCATCATCGCCACCATCATCACCACCACCACCATCATTATCATCACCACCATCACCTCCACCATCACCACCACCACCACCATCACCACCACCACCACCATCACCACCACCACCATAATCACCACCACCATCACCACCACCACCATAATCACCACCATCGCCGCTGCCACCAACCTCTCCATCATCACCACCACCACCCTCCCCATTACCGCCGCCGCCACCCTCACCGCTGCAGCTAATGTAGCCGTCACCGTAACCATCGCCATCTCCCATGGCCGTCGCCATCACGTCGAGGTCATCGCGTAGTGGAACAGAAGCGAAATTAATTAACAGAGATCCCTTAACCCCCTACACACACTCACTCGCCACACACAATAGCCTATGCATAACTTGAGCCAGATCATCAGCAACTATTAGCAAATCGTTGTAACTCACAAGCAAAACATATTTTAATTGATGAAGCAAATATGTTGCTGAACAAAGAACCAACGCTCAGATAAACACACACACACGGCAGACTAACAAACATGACACACACGTGTGCACGTACGCACACACATCACACACACGGCACACGTGTACACACACACATCACACACACGGCACACATGTACACACACACACACACAAACATCACACAGCACACGTACACACAGCCCGTACACACACAGCACGCGCACACGTACACACACGGCACGCACACAAACATTAAAAAAGACAAAGATCCCCCGTGTAAGCCTTAACAGGCTGTTGGGGCAAGTGCTGTTAGCGAGCAGTACCTATGAAGGCCGCCACAGCTCACAAGGGGGTGGTGAGGTGGCCAGCACCACGCTCGGCCGCCTTTGTCTCCCCAGTGACGATGTTTGAACACCGCACCAGGTACTCTCTTGAGTTTGACCTCGGGGAGGCCCAGGACCGGTTTAGATAATCGTTACCGGTGTTGGGAGGCCGTGAGCGGGAATCGAACTTGGGTTTCTATCGCTGCGCTACCGCTCCCCATGTACATACACAAAGATCCCCCGTATAGCCTGAGCGGACTGTTGGGGCAAGTGCTGTTAGCGAGCAGCACCTATGAAGGCCGGCACGGTGCACAAGGGGGTGAGTGGCCAGCACCACGCCCGGCCGCCTTTGTCTTCCTAGTGGGGGAAAACACACATCAGAACCAGGAACTCATTTGAGGCCGAGTCGACCTAGGGGAGGCCGAGAATCGGTCCATATAATTGTCACTTGTGTTGGTGGCGGTGAGCGAGAATCAAAGTTGGGTGGCAGGGTTCGTAGCGCAGCGCTCTGACTGCCACAAAACTGCTCCACACACAAAGGTCCCCCGTGTAGCCTTCACAGACTGTTGGGGCAAGAGCTGTTAGCGAGCGCTCATGAAGGCCGGCACGGCACACGAGGGGGTGGGTGGCCAACACCACGCCCGGCCCCCTTTGTTTCCCTAGTGACGATGTTTACACATCGCACCAGGTACTCATTTGAGGCTGAGTCGACCTAGGGGAGACCCGGGACCGGTTCAGATAATTGTCACCGGTGTTGGCCGTGTGCGAGGATCGAACCTGGGTCGCCAGGTTCATAGCGCAGCGCGCTAACCGCCACACTACCGCTCCCCACACACACACACGGGTACACACACACACACGGGTACACACACACAGACTTGCGTACACACACCACAGACCGACCACAGACCAACCACACAGGTACGCACATACGCACAAACACCCATACCTCGTAGACACGTACACACGTACACCTCCTACACACACACGCGTACACACACACCTCGTACACACACACCTCGTACACACACACACGCGTGCACACACATGTGCACACACGCGTGCACACACACACACGCGTGCACACACATGTACATGTACACACACGCGTGCACTCACTGAGCAGTGTTAATCTTGACCTGAACCTATACAACCTATTGACTTGAACCTATACAAGTTTGGTTTCCACGGTGATTGATTGACTCAAGGTAGTTAATTGATCAATTCTCATGGAGCTGCCTCTCCATGAGTGGTGCAGTGATGAGTGGGACAGTGATGAGTGTGATGAGTGGGACAGTGATGAGTGTGATGAGTGTTGCAGTGATGAGTGTGATGAGTGTTGCAGTGATGAGTGTGATGAGTGGGACAGTGATGAGTAGGACAGTGATGAGTGTTGCAGTGATGAGTGTTGCAGTGATGTGTGATGAGTGTTGCAGTGATGAGTGTGATGAGTGTTGCAGTGATGAGTGTGATGAGTGTTGCAGTGATGAGTGTTGCAGTGATGTGTGATGAGTGTTGCAGTGATGAGTGTGATGAGTGTTGCAGTGATGAGTGTGATGAGTGTTGCAGTGATGAGTGTTGCAGTGATGAGTGTGATGAGTGTTGCAGTGATGAGTGTGATGAGTGTTGCAGTGATTAGTGTTGCAGTGATGAGTGTGATGAGTGTTGCAGTGATGAGTGTGATGAGTGTTGCAGTGATGAGTGTTGCAGTGATGAGTGTGATGAGTGTTGCAGTGATGAGTGTGATGAGTGTTGCAGTGATGAGTGTGATGAGTGTTGCAGTGATGAGTGTGATGAGTGTTGCAGTGATGAGTGTTGCAGTGATGAGTGTGATGAGTGTTGCAGTGATGAGTGTGATGAGTGTTGCAGTGATGAGTGTTGCAGTGATGAGTGTGATGAGTGTTGCAGTGATGAGTGTGATGAGTGTTGCAGTGATGAGTGTGATGAGTGTTGCAGTGATGAGTGGGACAGTGATGAGTGTGATGAGTGTTGCAGTGATGAGTGTGATGAGTGTTGCAGTGATGAGTGGGACAGTGATGAGTGTTGCAGTGATGAGTGTGATGAGTGTTGCAGTGATGAGTGTGATGAGTGTTGCAGTGATGAGTGTGATGAGTGTTGCAGTGATGAGTGTGATGAGTGTTGCAGTGATGAGTGTGATGAGTGTTACAGTGATGAGTGTGATGAGTGTTGCAGTGATGCGTGTTGCAGTGATGAGTGTTGCAGTGATGAGCACGTGCAGTTTGTCTTGTCAATCCAATGCAGGATGGGTGGCGGGGGCCATTTGACCATACTTCCCCACGCTGGTCAGTGCGTGCCAGTGGAGGTGGGGGACGGCGGCAGGGAGGGCGAGTGCCCTGCTGCCCTCACTGCACCTCCGCAGGCGACCCGACCTCAGCAGGGCACTGGGAAGCAGCAGGGGCAGCTAAAGGAAGGGATTCGTAGCTCCACTGCTTGACTGATTTGGTCCCTGCACCACACAGATACACGACGACAAGTCAACCGCCATCCCCATTGTTCGTGAACCGAGTTGTTCGTGAACAGAAGCGTTCGTGAACCGAGGTATCACTGTACCTCGCCTGGTCTGCAGGAGGTGGTGGGTTTCCATCCCGACCCTGACGATGCCTGCTGCTGCTGCTGCTGTATATTTGGAGTCTGCGTCTCTCTCTTATTATCACGGTCGCTAGGAGATGTTAACTACCTTGCCTGGTCTACAGGAGGTGATGGGGTCGATACTCTTTGGTTCTTTCGGTAAAGTCACGTAGGTAGAAAATAAAATAAATCACGACGTTTCGGGCGCAACACAAGTGTCCATCATCAGGTCACGTCTGAGAAAGAGCTACACAGTTCAGTGGGGGCCTTACCTGCTCAAATACATTTGATTTAATTTTAATCACGTGAAGTGTTGAAAGCTCACAGGGGGTAGGAGGTGACGGGACAGGCCCAAAAAGATGAAGCCAAAGATCCCAACCGTATAGCCCGCACGGGCTGTTGGGGCAAGTACTGCCAGCGAGCAGCACCTATGAAGCTGGGCACTGCACACGAGGTGGCTGAGTCGACCTAGGAGAGGCCCAGGACAGCTAAAAATAGTCGCCACTGTTATTGGTCATGAGCAGGAATTGATGAACTCGGGTCTCTGTTGGGTTTGCAGTGCAACGCGCGAACAACCGCGACCACGACTGCTCCACGCACACACACGCACACGCACGCACACACACGCACACACACACACACACGCAGACACCCTCGAGGAACAACACCCTCATCCTCCCACACACGTGCGCGGGCGAATGTGCGTGTGGGTGCGTGTCGGCGTGCATGCGCGTGCGTGGGGAATGTTAGCATAGCGGTTAGTGCGCTGTGCTATGAACCCGGCGGCCCCACCAACACCTGAACCGGTCCTGGGCCTCCCCTCGGTCGACTCAGCCTCAAATGAGTACCCGGTGCGGTGTGTAAACATCGCCACTGGGGAGACAAATGCGGCCGGGCGTGGTGCTGTCCACCCACCCCCTCGTGTGCCACAGTGCCGGTAGCCTTCGTAGCTGCTGCTGCTACTCGCTACTAACAGCACTTGCCCTACAGTCTGTTAGAGGCTACACGGGGGATCTTTGTCTGTGTCTACCTTCATAGGTGCTGCTGTTAATCGCTACTAACAGCACTTGCCCCTACAGTCTGTTAGAGGCTACACGGGGGATCTTTGTCTGTGTCTACCTTCAGAGGCGCTGCTGCTACTCGCTACTAAAAGCACTTGCCCCTACAGTATGTTAGAGACTACACAGGGGATCTTTGTCTGTGTCTACCTTCATAGGTGCTGCTGCTACTCGCTACTAACAGCACTTGCCCCTGCAGTCTGTTAGAGGCTACACGGGGGAGCTTTGTCTGTGTCTACCTTCATAGGTGCTGCTGTTACTCGCTACTAACAGCACTTGCCCCTGCAGTCTGTTAGAGGCTACACAGGGGATCTTTGTCTGTGTCTACCTTCATAGGTGCTGCTGCTACTCGCTACTAACAGCACTTGCCCCTGCAGTCTGTTAGAGGCTACACGGGGGATCTTTGTCTGTGTCTACCTTCATAGGTGCTGCTGTTACTCGCTACTAACAGCACTTGCCCTTACAGTCTGTTAGAGGCTACACGGGGGATCTTTGTCTGTGTACCTTCATAGATGCTGCTACTCGCTACTAACAGCACTTGCCCCTGCAGTCTGTTAGAGGCTACACAGGGGAGCTTTGTCTGTGTCTACCTTCATAGGTGCTGCTGCTACTCGCTACTCACAGCACTTGCCCCTAGTCTGTTAGAGGCTACACGGGGGATCTTTGTCTGTGTACCTTCATAGATGCTGCTGCTACTCGCTACTCACAGCACTTGCCCCTACAGTCTGTTAGAGGCTACACGGGGTAACTTTGTCTGTGTGTATGGGGACTTGCCTGCCCAAAGTTGGACACAAACGGATTGGTTGCCATCGAGGTGGCCGTTGGTTTAAGTTGTCCGAAGGCCCCGGCGGCTCCAGTGCCTGAAATAGAACATTGCATTCACTTTCAACGCCTGCGTCGTCCCTATCACCCCATCGTTGTCATATTTGTCATTGTCGTCATCATTGTCGTCATCATTGTTGTCATCGTAATTGTCCGGATAACAATCATCGCTGTCAAATGTTGTCAAATGCGAGGCCAAACAGAGGAATCAATCAATAACATTATGAATATAAATATTATGAATATATTATTGATTGATTATATTATTAATTATTATAATTATCGATTGATTAAAAAAGGCTTTATCCTTCATGGCGTAAATACTCGGAGTTCTACTAAGATGTTCAACACCAAATAGATACAGCGTTTGCAAGGCATGGAGGGTCTGCGTTAACCACACCTGACTTGTGGTGAGACATGCAGACCAAACGTGCTCTACCATGGGATCTTTTTGCCAGTATCAAAATATGAAACATTAGTAATATTTAAAAATACTTTTATTAAAGACGCTTTAATGAAATGTACCGTACAAGAAATGGCAGAACTCCACGACTCCAGGACAATTAGACCCAAGCCGAAACATAACATATAAAAAAGAATGTTTAATTTTTTTGATAGGATATAGTAATGCCATCAGTATGACATAAGTATACCACGTTTGCAGTCGATACCACATTGGGAAGTGGGTCAAAATTGAGTTACAAGATTTGAGGATGTTCAAACGCCAACTAGATACACAGCTTTAGCAAGGAATCAAGCCCTGCATTAACCACACACGACTTTGTGGTGAACATGCAAACAAACGCGACACCATGACACCTCCTGTACGCGTTTAGTCTATTGTCCTTCTCCTCCGATTAGTGTGCAAAAGAACACACACACACACACACACACCGAGACTCACATAGTCACCCACCCACACGCTCACCCACCCTCCGATTAGCAAGGTTGGCTATGTGAAGGTGCGAAAGAAGTTCACAATACAGACTCACATAGTCACTCACCCACTCAGTCACTCAACAACAACAACAGCCATTCGCCAACAAGTGACGGTGACGTCACCAAGGCGCTTGTGGCAGGCTACGGCCCAAGCGTACGGCTTGCGTATGGGGGGGTCTACTGACAATGTATATTTAATAAAGGTCGTGGAAGCGACTTCTGGAATCTGGTCTTTATTTGTCTTTCGTTCACAACAATCCTATCTTACTCCTTCACGCTGCTGACAGACAGTGTGAGAGGGATAGAGAGAGAGACACGCGCGGCCACGTGGCAGCCTGGACCACGTGGCAGCCTGGACCACGTGGCAGCCTGGACCACGTGGCAGCCTGGACCACGTGGCAGCCTGGACCCCGCTCCAGCGTGGCCTCACCCTCCGTTCGTTCCAGATCTGACCACGTGTTGTCCGTCTCCACCCCTTTTAATACCCGGGTCACGTGGTACCTTTCCACCAATCCTGGTTAACCTCTATGGAATCTTCTAGACTCCATCGTACGCTCCCAGGACCGCGCCCCTGACTCTTCCCCCTATTGGCTGTGGCTAAAGCCAGCAGATCCAATCCTCTACTTACAGATGTCACCTTCCCATGACGTCAGGGCCACGCCCCTAGACTTCCCCCATTGGCTATGGGCCAGGACCGGCAGAGCCAATCATCGTAACGAGGTGTGATCCATCAGCAACCCGGATATATCCTCACATTACATCTGCATGGGGGGGGGGGGGTGAAGCCTCGATAATAATTTGTCTAAATTGACCTTCAAATTAGTTAAATAGTCCGGAGGACTATCTGTTTGCTTAAACGCGTTAATATTATTAATCCTTGATCGTTTCTGCGTGGATGAAATATTGGCCGTTCTATAGGATTCGGGGGGGGGGGGGGGTGCGTCAAGCGTACGTACGCAGGTGGGGGGGGGGGGGGTAAAAACTATTTGTGCGTACAGGGAGGGGGGGAGCGGTCAAGTTTTGACAAATTTTTGCGTACGTACTAAATGGATGGCCTCTATGTGCATGTTAAGGCCACGTGAATTGTCAAACGCCCGCTGGCAGGTCCCGGGACAGACCCAGGTGTCATGGGTTGACCGACTGAGATGACTGGTCAATGCATCACCTGTGCCCTCTACTGTGCAAACTTGCTGTGTTTTAGCCACCCGGCGCTCAGCTCGTTGTGAGGATCACTCCTCTGCCCTCTGTTGTTGCTGGAGGGCAACTGCCTCGAACTGCCTCGAACTGCCCAGTAGCGTCCTTCACGAGCCTCCTCCAGAGGCTGATCTTGACACCGCTAGTACCAGTCATCGGCAAGTCCACTCAGCTCCACATCCTCTTGTACCACATCACTCCCCATCTCTTCTGTAGCCCGTGCCGCGCCCGTTTAGCCCCCACTATCTGGCCACACAAAAGCTGTTTAGGCATGCGGTGGCTGGGCATGCGGGCTACAGGACCCAGCCAATGTAGCCTTGCCTGCTGGAGGAGCTCACCGATGGAACTTTGTCCAGATCTTTCAAAGATTTGTGAAATCCTCACACAATCCAGCCTAGTTAAACCCAGCTTTGATCGTAGGCAGGCCAGTGTAAATATTTGTAACCGGCAAATATGTTCCATAAGGGGGTTCCACCTTTCACAAGCAGAGAAGGGAGGGCATGACCATGGCCGAGAAGACCCGAAGCGCTACACAGCCGATGAAAAGACAGTGCTGCTCGACTGATTCGGAGTGAGACCTCTGCTGTCAAACTGTAGCCAGTCATGAGCATACTACCCAGATATAGAAATCTCTCCACTCTCTCCACAACTGCCCCATCACCAATTGGGGGTTGTGCGGGTGGAGTGTTTGATGGCACAAAATATCCAGGAAGGAACTTAGTTTTAGTGGGGCTGATGGTAAGGCCCCACCTCTTAGTGGCACGCTCCAGGTTCATCAGCGGCACCTCCAACTCATCCTCTGAGTGAGCAGCAATCATCATATCATCAGCATACATAACATGGTTGACCAATCGGGAGCCATCCCTTGACCACACCCGGGCATCCATTAGCCTCCCATTGTATCTGTACCAGATGTAATTTTTTTCCTTACAGCCATTGAATGCTTCTCGAACAACGTGGTTGAAATAGATGTAAAAAAATGCGGGAGACATCCCTGTCGTGCATCTTGGTGTGCGACAGGGATGGTATCATTGGCCTTGACCAGGTCAATAAATCAGAGATGTAGGTCTTGTTTAAATTCCCTACACCTCTGGTGGTGCAGACGGACAGATAATATGGCATCTGTGCAGGACCGCCGTGGCCTGAAACCACATTGGGGCTCTGCAAGCCTCTCCTCAGCGTGCCTGGCAAGGCGATTTTGAATAATCCTTGCCAGAACCTTTCCTGGCACACCGAGGAGGGAGATGCCTCTGGAGTTGTTACAATCTGTGGGGTCCCCCTTCTTAAAGAGGGGGGGACCACCAGGGAATCTTTACAATCCTGGAGAACCCGTCCAGTGGTCCAGACTGTTATGATGTCATATAGGGTAGTCTGAGCACAAACGCCACCCTCCCTCAGAATTTCGCTTGAGAGATGATCTCTGCCCGGCACTTTTCCTGGTCTCAAACTCTGGACTGCCTTCTGTACTTACTCAACACAGGGGGTGACTACTTCTTCAAATATTTGAGGCACCGCAGCCTCACCAGGGTCATCCCCATATTGCCCCATGGTGTTTTCAAGGTTGAGGGATTTCCCCTCAGCAAATCTGCAAAACCTGTTCTTGGGGGTCAGAGTTCAAATCACCCTTCTTTCTCCTAATGATGGTGATAGGTGTGGCACTGCAAATTACTTTTTTGATGGAGTTAAAGAGTGATTTGTGATCGCGAGCTACTGAGGCAGACTCCATCTCCTCAACAACCCACGACCACCACCCATCCTTGCAGCGCCGCACGGCTCTGTGAACCTCCGAGCGAAAGCTGTGGTAAGCCTCCTCATTCTCTGACGTGGGATGCTGTAGACGGTGAGAGTGGGCCTGTCGCCTTTTCTCAGCCAGCCGGAACACCTCCTCTATCAGCCAGGGTCTCTGGGGAGGTTTGGACCGTGTACCCAATGCAGCCATTGCAGCTGCATGAGCCACAGTCCTAAACCTCGCCCATTTCCCCTCGGCATGAAGAGGAGAGGGGGACGATGAAAACCCCAGATTCAAGTAATGATGAAATTTTCGCTTCCAACTTTCATCAGCTAACTGAGACCAGGCCACTGTGGGTTTGAATGAGGTCCTGGGTGTACACCCATCACTGGAGTGGAAGAATGGCAGCCGCATCTTACAGATGACAAGTCAATGGTCAGTGGGCAGATCAGCTCCATGGTAGTTCCTAGCAGAGGTGTGGACTCGAGTCATGTGACTTGGACTCGAGTCAGACTCGAGTCATGAATTTGATGACTTCAGACTCGACTTGGACTTGCATAACAATGACTTTGTCCCACCTCTGAGGTGTGGACTCGAGTCATGTGACTTGGACTCGAGTCAGACTCGAGTCATGTGACTTGGACTCGAGTCAGACTCGAGTCATGAATTTGATGACTTCAGACTCGACTTGGACTTGCATAACAATGACTTTGTCCCACCTCTGGTTCCTAGTGTCAAGGACATGGGCCCACATCCGCTGTTCCATCACTATGTAGTCCAGCAGATGTTTTGCTTCGACCCGGTGTGCATCCATGCGCCGATGCCGGAACAGCATCGGTCAGGTGCCAGCATCATGACCAACTCAGGCATTAAAGTCACCCAACAGGATGACTCTATCCCGAGGGGCCACTTTTGATAGCAGCTGTGCCAGAAGGTCATAGAGGGCATCCCACCACTGATGTTCATCTTCGGTGGGGGCGTAAGCAACCACCACCACTCCTCGCCTCTGGTTGATGGGAAGGCGAGCCCATAGTAGCCTGGGGCTTAGCTTCCCATACCTCCAACACCCCCTTCATTATTTTGTTCAGAAGAGCCACACAGTCACTCACCCACTCACTCGCCCTCCGATTAGCACGGCTGGCTACATACGATGCGATAGAAGTTCAACGCACACGCAACAATACCACTCCACTCCACCCTACTTGCCTCAACGCGGCTCCACGCAGCACCACGCCACTCTACTCCACTCTACTCCACTCTACTCCACTCTACTCCACTCTACTCCACTCTACTCCACTCTACTCCACTCTCCTCCACTCTCCTCCACTCTCCTCCACTCTACTCCACTCTACTCCACTCTACTCCACTCTGCGCAGCACCACTCCACTCTAGAATATTCCATTCCATTTCACTCCATACAGCACCACTCCACTCTACTCCAAAGCCACTCCCCCCAACCCTCCACCACTCGCCCCACCCCACCCCACCTCTCCCTCCATCTCCGACCCGTCACGCTCGTGGCGCTCACCGTTCTGCTGACCCTGTGCAGCGTGGTGGGGATGAGGAGCTGCCGCCTGGTGAGCAGCCTGCTGGGAAGCAGGAGCTTGGCGAGCAGGAGCCTGGTGAGCGTGGTACGGCGGAGGCTGCTGCCCGTAGGAGGCGGGGTGAGCCGGGTACGTCCCCGGGAGAGACGGAATCGATGGAGCGGCTCCGGGAAAGGATCCGCCTTGGCCCGGAAACATTCCGGCTGGCTTCGGGAACGCACTTTGCTGCGCCGGAAAAAATCCCTGTTGCCCCGCAAATGAACTCTGCTGCTGCCCTTGAAAGTTACTCTGCTGCTGCTGCTGATGCTGCTGCTGTTGATGCTGCTGTTGATGCTGCTGCTGCTGCTGATGCTGCTGCTGATGCTGCTGATGCTGCTGATGCTGCTGATGATGCTGCTGCTGCCCAGGAAACAAACTCTGCTGCGCTGGAAATGAGGTCTGCTGCCCTTGAAAGGCGCTCGGATGCTGCTGCGGCTGTTGCTGCCCCTGGAAGGCCTGCTGCCCCTGGAAGGTCTGCTGCCCCTGGAAGGCACCCTGTTGGTGTGGCTGCCCTGGCGGAAAAGAGCTCTGTTGCCCTTGGAAGGAGGCCTGGTGATGTTGCTGCTGCCCTGAAAACGCCATCTGCTGCCCTTGAAAGGAGGCCTGCTGCCCAGGGAAGTTGCTGTGATGCTGCTGATGATGCTGCTGCTGTTGATGCTGTGGTTGCACTGGGAGTCCAGTCACTGAGGAAGCAAACGCATCAGCCGCCCCGATAAACCCTGGGGGCAAACAACAGACACTCATACTGACACACTCATACGGACACGCACACGGACACAAAAGTACATTCTGACACACACACACAACAACCACCAATCGCCACTAAGTGGCAGTAAAGTCACCACGGCGCCTGTGCCAGGCACTTTGAGGCCACGTGAAATGTAGAAGGCTCGCTGCTGCCAGGTCACGGGACACTCAGGTGTCATGGGTTGATTGAGGTGACTGGCCGATGCACCAAATGTGCCCCCCTGCTGTGCAAACCTGCCGCATTTTATCCGCCCAGTGCTCCGCTCGATGTTGTGAGCATCACTTCTCTGTCCTCCATTGTTGCTGGAGGGTCTCGAACTGCCCAGCAGCGTCCTTCACGAGCCTCCTCCACAGAGGCCGATCTTGACACCACTGGTACCGGTCACCGGCAAGTCCATTCAGCTCCACATCTTCCCGTACCGCATATGCTCATCTCTTCTCCAGCCTGTGTCATACTCATTTAGCCCCCTTCATCTGGCCAAAGAGAAGCTGTTGAGGCATGCGGTGGCTCGGCATGCGGGCTACATGACCCAGCCAACGCAGCAGCCCTGCCTGCCGGAGGAGCTCACCAATGGCACTGTGGTCCAAATCTTTCAAAGATTTGTAAGCTCTTTACACACAATCCAGCCTGGTTAAACCCAGGATGGATCGTAGGCAGGCCAGCCTGAATGTTTCTAACCGGGACAAATGTTCCTTTAGAGGGGTCCATGTTTCACAAGCATAGATTGTGGGCAAGAAGACCTGACGCTTCATGTGGAGCGACAGACCAGGGAGCTTCCACACCGCGTTACGTAGCTGATGAAAAGATAATGCCGCCAGACTGATTCGGAGTGAGACCTCTGCTGTGAAACCGGAGCTGGTCATAAGCACACTGCCCAGGTATGGAAAACGCTCCACTCTCTCCACAACTGCCCTATCACCAACGGGAAGTTGAAGGCATGGAGTGTTTGATGGCACAAAATACCCAGGGAAGTGTTTACTTTTGGTCGAGTAAGACCCCACCTCTTAGTGGCACACTCAAGGTTCAGCAGCAGCGCCTCAAACTCCTCCTCTGAGCAGCGGTCAACAGACCATCAGCAAGCATCTCCTCAGCGTGCCTGGCAAGGCCGTGTTGAATAATTATTGCCAAGACCTTTCCCGGCACACTGAGGAGTGAGATGCTCCTGTAGTTATCACAATCTGTGCGGTCCCCCTTCTTAAAGAGGGGGACCACCAGGGCATCCTTTCAATACTGCATAATCCGTCCTGCGGTCCACACAGTTGTGATGATGTCAGGTAGGGCAGTTTGCACACAGACGCCACCCTCCCTCGGCAGTTCGCTTGGGTGATCACCCCTCGTACTTCCTCGACAGATGGGACCTCTGCCAACCATTCAGAAGGGGTGGCCACTTCTACCAATATTTGACACACCGCAGCCCCAGAAAGGTCGTCCCCACCTTGCCCAATGATGTTGTCTGGGCTGAGGGAATTCCCCTTCCCTAAGACCTCTGCAAACCTGCAAACCAGTTCCGGGTGGTCGGAGATCGGATCACGGTTCTTTCCCTTAAAGGTGGTGATAGGTGAGGTGCTGAAAATTACATTTTGATGGAGTTAAAGTGATTTGTGATCGCGAGCTACTGAGGCAGACTCCATCTCCTCAGCAACCCGCGACCACCACCCATCCTTGCAGCGCCTCACGGCTCTCCGAACCTCCGAGTGCAAGCTGCGGTAAGCCTCCTCATTCTCTGTATGGTGCTATAGACAACGAGAGTGGGCCTGTCGTTTTCTCTCAAACAGCCAGGAAACACCTCTCCTTTTAGCCAGAGTCTCTGGGGAGGTTTGGACTGCATACCCAATGCAACCATTGCAGCTGCATGCACCACAGTCCTAAACCTCACCATTTCCACTCAATATCAGCCGGAAGGGGGTACAATACCAACCCCAGCTGCAAGCGATGATCAAATTCCTGCTTGAAACCATCCTCAGCTGGCTGAGACCAGGCTACCGTGGGTTTGAATGGGGTCCTAGATGGACACCCACCACCGGAGTGGAAGAATGGCAGACGTATCTTACAGATTACAAGCTGATGGTCAGTGGGCAGATCAGCTGCACGGTAGGTTTTGGCGTCAAGGACATGGGTCCGCATCCGCTGTGCCATTACCATATAGTCCAGGAGATGTTCTTGCTTGGACCCAGCATGTATTCATGACATTCGTGTGGATGTGCCGATGCCAGAGCAGCATGTTGGTAATTACAAGGCCATGGGCTGCTCCCAAGTCTAGCAGCCTCCTACTGTTATTATTGAGCTGGTCAGGCCCATGCATTCCAATCACTCCGACCCAGGTGTCTGCGTCATGGCCGACTCAGGCATCCAAGTGACCCAACAGGATAGGATGACTCTATTCCGAGGGGCCAATTTAGCTAGCACCTTGCACAGGAGGTTCATTGACTTCATCTGCATCCCTCCACTGATGTTCATCTTCTGTGGGGGCATAAGCAACCAACACCACCATTCCTCGCCTCTTGTTGATAGGGAAGAGCGAGCCCCCAGCAGTCTGGGGCTTACAGCTTCCGAAACCTCACCGCCACGCTCCGAAAACCCTTTCACTCTTTTGTTCAAACGAGATGCCACTCCCTGTTGTTTGGCAGTTTCCTTCCCCGAGTGGAGAACTGTCCACCCCTCATGACTGGAGCCAGAACGGATCCATCGGACCTCCTGTATTCCAGAGGTCCAGGCGGTACCGGACCATCTCCCGACAGAGGGATGGCAGCCTCACCTCCACAACGAGAGTTTGAACATTCCACGTGGCCACTCGCAGCAGTGTTCTCCTGTTCCTGGAGGAACCCCGAGAGGGGGGGGGGGGGTCAGTCTGCCTCTGCCAGATGGAGTTTGGCCAAAAGGCATCATAAAGGCTTGTTCCCCTGGGACCTCCAGCACGAGCTTATTGCAATGTGTTCCATCGTGGTGCTTGGTAGAAGTGCCCTCACACACACTAACCTTGCTAGATACATGCCCACCACTCACACCACACACACACACAGCCCGCACCACTTACATACACAGCCTGTACCACCAAATATCAAGGCCTGCACACACACACACAACTTGTACCACACACACACAGCCTGCATCACACACACACCAACTGTGCCGCATTGTACACACTGTCGTACACCACACACTACACTATACAAGCCACAGTACACCACACGCTACAGTACATAGCACGCTACAGTACACAACACGCTACAGTACACAACACGTTACAGTACACAACACGTTACAGTACATCACACGCTACAGTACATAAAAGGTTACAGTACATAACACGTTACAGTGCTACAGTACGAGACACTACTGGACACTGTACAGTAAGCCACACGAGGCTGTACTGCACACTACTGTACACAGTGCAATATAAAAATGTAACAATGCACACAAACACGAACACACACAGACAGTTACATAGACACACAGACATGAGGACACAATACAGATACAAATCATACAAATACTGTACACAGATGCACGTGTTGGCTCACACGCACGCAAAAGTAACAAAAAACGCCAAGATAAAAGCTAAGCAAGGTAAACAATCATGAGCGCTATCTTAATGCACTAACATAACACACCTTGATCCACAACAGACCGCAAGCACCTACCTTGACACACACACACTTTCACAACATACAGTCCCACTCACACACAGCTCCACACACGGTCACTCATACTGACACAAGGATCCCCCGTGTAGCCTAAACAGACTGTTGGGGCAAGTGCTGTTAGCGAGTAGCACCTACGAAGGCCGGCACGGCACACGATGGGGTAGGTGGCCAGCACCACGCCCCAGTCACCTTTGTCTCCCTCGTGGTGATGTTTACTATACACCGCACCAGGTACTCATTTGAGGCTGAGTCGACCTAGGAGAGGAGGCCTATGACCGGTTCAGATAATCGTCACTGGTATTGGCCGTGAGCGGGGATCAAACTTGGGTCGCCGGGTTCGTAGCATAGCGCGCTAAGCGCTGCACTACCGCTCCCCACACTGACACAGACCTATTCACATGCACATACATAGACACACACTGACACACACGTAGATATACTCACACTGACAAACACTCACATTGACATGCATGTACACAGACTCACATTGTGTAGCATGGTGTGGTTACATGGTGTAGCGTGGTATCGCGTGGTATACCATGGTGTGATTAACCGGTGTAGCGTGGTATAGCATGGTATGGTTACACGGTGTAGCGTGGTGTGGTGTGATGTGGTTACGTGGTGCGGTGTGGTTAGCCGGGGTAGCATGGTGTGGTTGCATGGTGTGGTTACATGGTGTAGTGTGGTTACACGGTGCTGTGTAGTGTGGCGTGGTAGTGGGTGCGTGAGGTGTCCGTGGCGTGTCCGTGGCGTGTCCGTGGCGTGTCCGTGGCGTGTCCGTGGCGTGTCCGTGGCGTGACCGTGGCGTGTCCATGGCGTGTCTGCGCACCGTTCGTCTGGAAGGGATTCACTCTCGTGGCCGCGGGGAAGCTCTGCGCGTCAGAGGGGAACGCCTGACTTCCTGTCGCCCCGGAAGTGAACAACGCTTGACTTCCTGTCGCCCCGGAAGTGAAGGCCTGACTTCCTGTCGCTCCGGAAGTGAAGGCGTGCCCTGAGGCAGCGCCGGAAGCGAACGGCGTGGCCGCTGACGTGAATCCGTGGCTTGCTTTTGACCCGGAAGTGAAGGGGTCTCCGGCTGGGGCAGCCTGGGAGGCGCGGCTGCCCTCCGCACCCTGTGACGCCGGCCCTGCGCACGCAGACAGCCACATGCCCAGCTTGACTCGGAGACACACGGACAGACATGGAAATACACGGACTTCGCACGGGAACTCATTACAGCAAAAGTTGTGTTATCAGGAACCTTACCATCCGGAATGCTCTCTAATCAACCGGCATCTGTCGTGGAGCATAAACCATCATCACGCAACCTCCGGGCATCCTCGCAGTAGCAGCTTACGGCTAGCCATCGGACAAAGGCGGTTACTGCATCGCGCGCTTTCAGATGCACTTCTGCGGCCATCTGGAACGCTCTTCCTTCCGATGTTTCTCGTAGATCCATCGTCGTTGTTGATGGGAGCTTCAGGACGCTGCCGACTGGTGGTGCGAGCGGCAGTCTGTAGCTACGGTATTGTACCGCTGTATACTCTATACTGTAGCGACAGTCTGCACGTGCGGTACTCCACCACTGTATCCTGCATACTCTAGCAGCAGTCTGCACCTACGGCACTTGACTAGCGTAGACTGTATACTCTAAAACGGCCCCACTGCTTCTCAGCAATCAACTTATATTTGAACAGTTGAACAGTTTAGTTAGAATTGCCCTGTGAGCTAAAAAAAACTGTAAAATAAAAAAACACGTTTGCAACAGGTCACATAAAAAAATACAATAAATACAGCAAATTAAAAAAAATGTACAATAGAGTGCTCCAGAACAGCACGGCACGGGTGGTGGTCTTCCCACTGGCCACACCCGAGCCAGCGTGGGGTCAGCACGGTACGGGTGGCGGTCTTCCCACTGCCACACCCGAGCCAGCGTGGGGCCAGCACGGTACGGGTGGCGGTCTTCCCACTGCCACACCCGAGCCAGCGTGGGGCCAGCACGGTACGGGTGGCGGTCTTCCCACTGGCCACACCCGAGCCAGCGTGGGGCCAGCACGGTACGGGTGGCGGTCTTCCCACTGGCCACACCCGAGCCAGCGTGGGGCCAGCACGGCACGGGTGGTGGTTTTCCACTGCCACACCCGAGCCAGCGTGGGGCCAGCACGGTACGGGTGGTGGTTTTCCACTGGCCACACCCGAGCCAGCGTGGGGCCAGCACGGTACGGGTGGTGGTTTTCCCACTGGCCACACCCGAGCCAGCGTGGGGCCAGCACGGTACGGGTGGTGGTTTTCCACTGGCCACACCCGAGCCAGCGTGGGGCCAGCACGGTACGGGTGGTGGTTTTCCACTGCCACACCCGAGCCAGCGTGGGGCCAGCACGGTACGGGTGGTGGTTTTCCCACTGGCCACACCCGAGCCAGCGTGGGGCCAGCACGGTACGGGTGGTGGTTTCCCCACTGCCACACCCGAGCCAGCGTGGGGCCAGCACGGTACGGGTGGTGGTTTTCCCACTGCCACACCCGAGCCAGCGTGGTGCCAGCACGGTACAGGTGGTGATTTTCCCACTGGAGGTCCTTTGCCGAGCCGAAACTGAACCGCGATGATAACGCTGCTGCTGCTGGCCTCACAGTAGGACTTCCTAGTCTGGCTCTTGGCCAAGCAGGGCCAAGGTGGCGCTGGGATAACGACGCGGCTTCTGCCGTGGAAAAACAGCCGCGATTGTGTAACCGGTAACCGGTTAGCCGTGTTCAGAATTGGTTCTCTGCATGCACTGAAAACCGGTGTTGACCGGTTTGGCTCGAGTGGTCACAGGCAACACAACCAAACCCGATGTTCAAAACTTGGCAAACACAACCTGAGGCTATGCGCCAGGGTCCACACCTCCAATGAGCATAGCTGGCTATGTACGGTGCGAAAAAAGTTTATTATACATACACACACTTAGACTCACATGGTCACTCACCCACTCACACAGTCACTCACCCACTCACACAGTCACTCACCCACTCACACAGCCACTCACCCACTCACACTGTCACTCGCCCACTCACACAGTCACCACACCCACTCACACAGTCACTCACCCTCTCACACAGTCACTCACCCACTCACACAGTCACTCACCCACTCACCCTCTCACACAGCCACTCGCCCACTCACATAGTCACCACACCCACTCACACAGTCTTTCACCCACTCACACAGTCACTCACCCACTCACAGTCACTCACCCACTCACCCACTCATGCAGTCACTCACCCACTCACACACTCACCCACTCACTCACCCACTCACACAGTCACTCACCCACTCACACAGTCACTCACCCACTCACACAGCCACTCACAGTCACTCACCCAGTCACTCACCAACCCTCCCATTAGAATGATGGATATACGCAGGGTCACCCTCACCTGCTCCAAACAGGTTGTCCAGGTCGGCTAGCGCCGCGTAGCGGTCGGCGTTGGCCCCCCCTTGGGCCCCCTGCTGCAACGACGAGGCGGGGGGGCCCCCATGGGCCCCCTGCTGCGTTGACGAGGAGGGGGGCCCCCCGTGGCCCCCCACGGTGCTGAAGTCGATGGTGGAGGACTTGGGGAAGCCTTCAAACGGGGAGAAGGGCGAGGGGCCTGGCTGCTGTAGAACCTGCGGCGGGAGGGGGGGGGGGGGGAGAGGGAGGGGGGTTAGGGAACGGGGGGTTAGGGGGAGGGAGGGTTAGGGGGAGTTAGGGGGAAGGGGGTAAGGGGAGGGGGGGTTGGGGGGAGGGAGGGTGTTAGGGGGAGGGGGTTAGGGGGGGGGGGT
>NW_026891375.1:369597-439835 GCF_015708825.2 Lethenteron reissneri | reverse complement strand
ACACGGGTGAGAGGAGACACGGAGAGAGACACGGTGAGACACGGAGAGAGAGAGAGAGACACGGTGAGAGAGACATGATGAGAGAGACACGGTGAGAGAGAGAGACAGAGAGAGACACGGAGAGACACGGAGAGAGAGAGAGAGACACGGTGAGAGAGACACGATGAGAGAGACACGGTGAGAGAGAGAGAGAGAGACAAGGTTGAGACACGGTGAGAGAGACACGGTGAGACACGGGGAGACAGGGAGACAGAGAGACACGGGGAGAGACTGGATCTGTGTAACTCACTTTTCGGCGGATTCTTGAATCAGAGGTGAAATGAGTTGAAAATTGAGGTAAGCTGCACACACAGAGACACGGGGAGACACACAGAGACACGGGGAGTCACGGGGAGACACGGGGAGACACACAGAGACACACAGATACACGGGGAGACACGGGGAGACACACAGAGACACACAGATACACGGGGAGACACGGGGAGACACACAGAGACACGGGGAGATACGGGGAGACACTGGGAGACACGGGGAGACACGGGGAGACACGGGGAGACACAGAGAGACACGGGAAGACACACAGAGACACGGGGAGACACGGGGAGACACAGAGAGACACGGGGAGACACGGGGAGACACACGGAGACACGGAGAGACACGGGGAGACACACAGAGACACGGGGAGATACGGGGAGACACTGGGAGACACGGGGAGACACGGGGAGACACGGGGAGACACAGAGAGACACGGGAAGACACACAGAGACACGGGGAGACACGGGGAGACACAGAGAGACACGGGGAGACACGGGGAGACACACGGAGACACGGGGAGACACGGGGAGACACACAGAGACACACAGAGACACACAGAGACACGGGGAGACACGGGGAGACACACAGAGACACGGGGAGACACGGGGAGACACACAGAGACACACAGAGACACGGGGAGACACAGAGAGACACGGGGAGACACAGAGAGACACGGGGAGACACGGGGAGAGACGGGGAGACACACAGAGATACACAGAGACACGGGGAGACACACAGAGACACGGGGAGACACGGAGAGACACACAGAGACACGGGGAGACACAGAGAGACACGGGGAGACACACAGAGACACGGGGAGACACGGGGAGACACACAGAGACACGGGGAGACACGGGGAGACACGGGGAGACACACGGAGACACGGGGAGACACGGGGAGACACACAGAGACACGGGGAGACACGGAGAGTCACGGAGAGACACACAGAGACTCGGGGAGACACGGGGAGACACGGTGAGACACGGGGAGACACGGGGAGACACACAGAGACACGGGGAGACACGGGGAGACACACAGAGACACGGGGAGACAAGGGGAGACACGGGGAGACACACAGAGACACGGGGAGACACGGGGAGACGCGGGGAGACACACGGAGACACGGGGAGAGACGGGGAGACACGGGGAGACACACGGAGACACACAGAGACACGGGGAGACACACAGAGACACGGGGAGACACACAGAGACACGGGGAGACGCGGGGAGACACGGGGAGACACACAGAGACACGGGGAGTCACGGGGAGACACGAGGAGAGATGATGAAACTACTGATGATGATGATGCTGCTGCTGCTGATGATGATGCTGCTGCTGCTGATGATGATGCTGCTGATGATGCTGCTGCTGATGATGCTGCTGCTGATGATGATGATGATGATGCTGCTGCTGATGATAATGTGACTGACCTTTGGGCACGAGAAATGTGCGGTCCAACTTGTACCACAAACTCCCCCGATCATCGCACGAAATCAGCTGCGGAAAATCTTCCTCCTGCTGATGATGCTGCTGCTGCTGCTGCTGATGCTGCTGCTGATGCTGCTGCTGATGCTGCTGATTTCCAACAAGTGAGAAATCCGTCGCTGTGGGGGTCGCGACAAGGCGGAGATTAGCGGCAAGCACGGAACGACTGCTGATAGACATTGTACACTACACTATACACTACACTATACACTACACTACACACTACTACACTATACACTACTACACTATACACTACTACACTATACACTACACTATACACTACTACACTATACACTACACTATACACTACACTATACACTACACTATACACTACACTATACACTACTACACTATACACTACACTATACACTACTACACTATACACTACACTACACACTATACACTACACACACTACACTACACACTACACTATACACTACACTAAACTACACACTATACACTACACACTATACACTACACACTATACACTACACACTATACACTACACTATACACTACACACTACACTACACACTACACTATACACACTATACACTACACTATACACTACACACTATACACTACACTATACACTACTACACTACACACTATACACTACACACTACACTATACACTACACTATACACTACACTATACACTATACTACACTATACACTACACTATACACTACACTATACACTACACACTATATACTACACTACACTATACTACACTATACACTACACTATACACTACACTATACACTGCACTATACACTATACACTACACTACTACACTACACTATACACTACACTATACACTACACACTATACACAACACTATACACTACACTATACACTACACTACACTATACACTACACTATACACTACACTACACACTATACACTACACTACACTATATACTACACTACACTACACACTACACTACACTATACACTATACTATACACTACAGTATACACTACACTATACACTACACTATACACTACACTATACACTACTACACTACACTATACACTACACTATACACTACACACTACACACTATATACTACACTATACACTACACTATACACTACACTACACTACTACACTATACACTACTACACTATACACTACACTACACACTACACTACACACTATACACTATACACTACACTACACTACTACACTACTACACTACACTATACACTAACTACACTACACTATACACTACACTATACACTACTACACTATACACTACACTATACACTACTACACTATACACTACACTACACTACACACTATACACTACACTACACACTATACACTACACTACACTACTACACTACACTACTACACTATACACTACACTATACACTACTACACTACACTATACACTACACTATACACTACACTATACACTACTACACTACACTACACTATACACTACACTATACACTACACTATACACTACTACACTACTATACACTACACTATACACTACATACACTACACTATACACTACACTATACACTACACTATACACTACACTACTATACACTACACTACACTATACACTACATTATACACTACACTACTATACACTACACCAGGGGTCCTCAAACTACGGCCCGCGGGCCACATGCGGCCCGCCGAGGACATTTATCCGGCCCGCCGGGTGTTTTTGCCGCCGCTGCCTGTCTGTTACTTTTTTTCTGCATGAGAAGGACGGTCATTGGTGGAAGAGGGAGAGGGGGCGGAGTTCCCCCCAATCAGACTGCATTGATGGGCAGTGCAGTCTGGATGTCTCTGTGTGGGCAAAGTTATTGCTGGTATATTGTTTTTGTAGCGCTGTATATATATTGGTATTTTACTAATAGCAATTTTGACTCCCTAGGAAACAATGATATCAAGAAAGAGAAAAATGTACTCGGAGTGTAGGATATTCAAAGAACAGTGGACTTATGATTACTTTTTCATGCAGTACAAGGAAAGAGCTGTGTGTCTGATATGCCAGAATATAGTGTCTGTGTTCAAAGAATACAATTTACGTCGACACTATGAAACTCAACATAAAGATAAATATGATTGTTTGGTCGGAGAAGTGAGAAAAGATAAAATATTAAAACTGAAAAATACATTAACAACTCAACAAAATACTTTTCTGAAACAGAAGCAGCTACATATTTCATCACTGCGAGCAAGTTTTCAAGTTGCCAAGCTAATAGCGTGCACTGGCAGACCATTCGTGGAGGGAGAATTTGTTAAAGAATGCCTTCTTTCTGTTGCCAAAGAGATGTGTCCAGAGAAGGCCGATTTATTTAGTACAGTGAGTCTTTTAGGACCTACAATTACACGGAGGATTGAAGAAATGGGAGACAATTTGCATCAGCATTTGCAAAACTCCACAAAAAAACTTTCCTATTTTTCCTTGGCACTCGACGAAAGCAATAATGTTCGTGATTCTGCACAACTTCTAATTTTTATTCGTGGGACGAATGACTATTTCGAAGTCACAGAAGAGCTTGCTGCACTGCAAAGCATCAAAGGAACAACTACAGGAGAGGATATCTATGAAAAGGTTTGCCAAACTGTGAATGGTTTGGAGCTGAACTGGGCTAAACTAGCCAGCGTGACAACTGATGGTGCTCCTAGCATGGTGGGGTCTAAGAAAGGAGTAATTGCTCGCATTAACCAAGAGATGGACAAACATAAACATTATCATCCAATAGCCATACACTGCCTCATCCACCAACAAGCGATGTGTAGTAAATCACTGAAGTGGGACTCTGTTATGAAAATTGTGGTATCTTGTGTTAACTTCATTAGAGCTCATGCACTAAACCACAGACAATTTCAGGAATTTCTGTCTGAGCTAAATGTTCACTATGAAGATGTTCTGTATCACACAGAAGTCCGTTGGCTGAGTCGAGGGAGAGTTTTGAAACGTTTCTATGACTTACTTCCACAGATTACAGCTTTTCTGCTTTAAAAAAACAAAGAAGTACCAGAGCTCAATGATGCAGAATGGAAATGGCACCTTGCCTTTCTGACAATGTAACAGAGCTACTCAACAGTTTCAATGTGCAACTTCAAGGAAAGGGGAAGCTCATCTGTGATATGCAATCACATGTCAAAGCATTTGAAGTAAAATTAGGCCTCCTCATCAAACAAGTGAAGGAGGAAAACTTCTGCCATCTCCCCACAACTCAAAATCTGTTAGCGGAAAAACCATTGGTTGCATTCCCAAACAAAACATGTGTGGATTCACTGGAAAAATTGCAAAAGGAGTTCCAATTTGGATTTAAATAGCTTCATCTCCATGAACAGGACATATAGCTTTTCCGTAACCCATTTTCTATTGACATTGAAAATGTGGATACAATTTACCAAATGGAACTGGCTGAACTGCAGAATTGTGACTCTCTGAAAGACGCATTCAAGTCAAGCAGCCTTCATAATTTCTATGCATCTCTCCCCTCTGAGACATATCCTCATCTCAGGAACCATGCACTCAAAATGGCAACCATCTTTGGCAGCACTTATGTCTGTGAACAGACTTGTACCAGAATGAAACATTTGAAATCTCCAACCAGATCTAGACTAACGGATACACACTTGCATCACTTGTTACGACTTGCAGTGACAAATATGGAACCGGACATTGACCATCTCATTAGCCAAAAGCAGGCCCATAGTTCCCATTGAAATACTGGCAAGTTTGTTGATTTAACTTTACTTGTTCTTCATTTTAAATATTGTATTTGTTCCCGTTTTGTTTCTTCACTTCAAAATAAGATATATGCAGTGTGCATAGGAATTTGTTCATAGTTTTTTTTAACTATAGTCCGGCCCTCCAACGGTCTGAGGGACAGTGAACTGGCCCCCTGTTTAAAAAGTTTGAGGACCCCTGCACTAAATACTACTACACAGTCAGTAGCTACTACTGGCTCAGTAGATACTACGGTACAGTCAGTAGATACTACTACAGAGTCAATAGATACCACTTCCTCTGTTGTATGTAAGGTGTTGTTAGTATATATACCTACGAGGGGTAAAGATATTTTTTGAGGGGGGGGGGGGGGGAGACCACAATTTTCGGAAACATTTTGACATCAACTATTTACCCCACACTTTCTACAACTTTTTGGACTTGTGAAAGCCTCTTATATATTTGTTGGTGGAGAAATGTACAAACAGCCCACCGGGCTTTGACAATACCTTAGTATCTGTGTATATATATGTAAGGTTTTTAAGAAATATATTTTTCACCCGGGCAAAGCCGGGTACTTCTGCTAGTACAGTATATAATGTAACGCTGGGTTTGTCTATGGCAGCATATATTACGGGGTGAGTGTGAAATGGACTCGAACCTGCACCTCTGCATTGCAAGTGCAGTGAGCTGACGCCCCCCGCGTGTGGAGGGTAAAGTTGTGGCTACACCCACCCCGCTCCAGCGGGTCTGGACCAGCGTGGAAGAGTAGACCAAATACTCCACATCGCGGCCTCTAGTGGAGGCCATTTCTGCCACGACAACAACTCCGTCCCTCCAGATACAAAACAACTAAATGTAACTCATCCCATCAGCCACAATCTGGCAGTGCCTCTCCTCATCATCATCAGCAGCAGGCCGCGCTCTGCTTGGAGCAGCGCCGTGAACTCAGCAGGCGCCCAGAGCGTAACGGCTGTGAGCCAGGCGCCTCCTCTGCCTCCCCTCTCCACCACCGCCACTGCTGATGTGTCCACACGGTGCAAGGTTCTCACCTTGTTCGGGCTGAGTCGATGTAGAGGAGGACCAGCCAGCGAGCCGCCGCTTCAGCAGCGACGGTGGCCGCGAGCGGGAATCCGAATCAGCCGCTCGCCACCCACAATGCACAGCGCTGCCTCCACTCGCCCCGGCCTCGGCGGGGGGAGGGGCGGGGGAGAGGGGGCGGGGCGAGGGGGCGGGGCGAGGGGGAGAGGGGGCGGGGCGAGGGGGGAGAGGGGGCGGGGCGAGGGGGGAGAGGGGGCGGGGCGAGAAGGGGGCTCGGTGAGGGGGCGGGGCTCCACGTCTCGGTGGGCGTGGTCACCTGGTACCGCCCCCTCGTCTCGAGCCACGCGCTCCCCCCTGGCAGTTGGTCCGTGAGAGAGGCGGGGAGAGACTCTGGCGAAGGTGGAGGAGTGGATCCTCGCTGTGGGTGGGTGGTGCGGTGGTGCGAGTCTGTGTGTGTGGTGTGAGTCTGTGTTTGTGTGAGTCCATGTGTGTTTGTATCTGTGTGCGAGTCTGTGTGTGTGTGGAGTGGTTAACGCGCTGCGCTATGAACCCGGTGACCCAGAATTGGATTCCCGCTCAAGGTCAACACCAGTGACGATTATATGAACCGGTCCTGGGCCTCCCCTAGGTCGACTCAGCCTCAAATGAGTACCTGGTGTGGTGTGTAAATATCGCCACTCGGAGACAAAGGCGGCCGGGCGCGGTGTTGGCCACCCACGCCCCCGTGTGCTTTTCCGGCCTTCATAGGTGATGCTGGCTAACAGCACTTGCCCCAACAGTTTATTTCAGCTATAAGGGGGATCTTTATCTTTGTTGTTCGTGGTGGTGGTGTTGTTGGTGGTGTTGATGGTGGTGGTGTTGATGGTGGTGCTATTGCTTGCTGTTGTTGGTGGTGGTGCTGTTGATGTTGTTGGTGGTGCTGGTGACGGTGTTGATGATGGTGATATTCTTGTTGGTGGTGGTACTGGTGTTGTTGGTGGTGATGTTGATGGTGTTAGTGGTGTTGGTGGTGGTGTCGGTGGTGGTTCCAACGAGCCATCCTGGGTTTAACCTAGCTGGATTGTGTGAGGAGCTCACAGATCCTTGAAGGATCTGGACACATTCCCACCAGTAAGCTCCTCCGGCAGGCAAGGCTGCGTTGGCTGGGTCTTGTAGCCCGCATACCCAAGCAGTTTCTTTTTGGCTGCATAAAGGGGGCTAAACGGCCACGACATGGGCTGTCGAAAATATGGACTGATGCTGTATGGGAGGATGTTGAGTTGAGTAGACTTGTGAAAGACTGGTACCAGCGGTGTAAATAGCATCCTTCACGAGGAAGCTCGTGAAGGAGGCTACTGGACAGTTGGAGGCAGACTGCCTCCTACAACAACTGAGGGCAGAGGAGTGACGCTCACAACGAGTGGCGGATAAAATTCGGTAAGTTGGCACAGTTGGGCATACAGCTGGTGTATCTACCAAGCATCTCAGCCAACCTTTGGAACCTGGGTCTGTCCCATGACGTCTTGTCAGCGAGCCTTCGACACTTCGTGTGGCCTGAAAGTGCACCTGGCCTGGCAAAGGCGCCGTGGTGACATCATCGCTACTAAGTGGCGAATGTCGGTTGTTGTTTTTGTGTTTCGTGTTGTGAGTGATTGGTGATGATGTGAGTCTGTGTTGATGATGTGGGTTCATGGTGTGAGTCCGCATTGTGACTTGACTCGTGTTGAGATGTGGGTGCCGTCACACCCCCTCGACTCTATGTGATCCTCGGCTTCGTCTCCTGCTTCGCACGCAGAGACCTGGACTGCGCGAGAGACGCTGTTAGTTCTGTGCACCCTGCTCTGCAAGTTGCCACCATGGAGGTACGTGTGGCTCTTCGACTCGTGTGGTGAAGTATTAATGGACGTGTGCTCTCCACTCCGCGTGTGGCTACCTGTCACCTATCCATACACCTAAGTGTGCATCTGCTTGGCTGCCTGAGTGTGTGTGCATCTATCAGAGTATCTCCCCAAGATCCTCTCTGTGTACCTGCCTTTCTACGTTTTAATAATCTACTGTACTTTTATCTATCCACTACTGGATGAAGGCCTCCTTCCTTGAGACCCTGCTACCCCTCACGATCCTGCGATGGAATAATCCACCAAGCACCGATTTTGTCGCTCCATCTTTCTAGCAGCCGTCCTCTCAGACGTGTTCCGATACTTGGCTGCACCTCCGTTATTGTTCTTGACCATCAGCCATCGTTGTTCCTCGTGGCCGTGGCATGTCCTGGCCCAGCCCTACTTCTCTTAACAGTTTGAAGGATGCCATTAACCTGCGTGTGTCCTTTAAATACACACGTGTCTCATTGTTAATCCAAGTGTGACATCTGACATTGGCCAAATATCCGAACGCTGAGAACTGACATCTCAGCAGGACCCTCCTGAATGTGGAGCCCAGGATCTCAGAGATCCTGGCTCAGTGCTCGCCGCTTGCACTATCCCCCACATCTTGCTAAAGCCTATGTGGTGGACCTTTGTCTTTGTGTGTGTGTAGATGAGCCAATCTGGAGAGGCGAGGAATGAGGGCGAATTTTATACCACGTGGAGGGCGCTGTCCTCAGAGGGCACCGCCTCCATCTGCATCAAATCACCGCAAGGTAAGAACAGGAATGAGGGATGTCACAGAGGGCCATGGTGAATGGTGGAACATCCCGATGGCCATGTTGCATGGTGGATATCACAGTGGCCATGATGCATTGAAGATTTCATAGCAGCCATGATGCATGAGTGATATCCAGGTGGCCAAGTTGCATGGGGGACTTCATGTTGGCAGTGTTGTATGGGGGACTTAATGGTAGCCATGTTGCATGGGGGACTGCATCATGGTGGCCATGTTGCATGGGGATGATTATTTGTGCTCTGGCCCCAGCACATCACACGCTTTCAGATGCGCTTCCGATATTAGGAAGCCACTGGAGCTATACACTTTTAAATCATCTAGATTGAAAACTAAAATTCTTGAGAACTTATTTGGGGCATCAAGTCCGATTTAGTTACATTTAATTTGTATCCCGAAGCACCTCCATATTCCGTCACTAAGGCCAGAACGGCGGGGAATGAGGCCTCCGAATTTGGGTGATGAACAGGCGTCGCCACCCCACGCCAGCAGGGGGCAGCATAAGGGTAGCCGGTTCGTGAAGACCTGGCCCACACCGCCTGGAACAGTGGAGAAGTATCAATAAGCGTGATAAGGGAGGGTGGCTTGCTACAAGGGGTAGGAGTGGTCCCTTCATCGCGCCTTCTTCTCCCGTGATTAGACTGCTCTTTCTCTCCATCACGATGCTCAATGTTTACTTTCAGTCGGAACGCTCTGGATCGCTACACCGGGATTAATTTTGCACTCGCACTCACCAGCGTGGTGAAACATTATCAAATGACCCCCATTGTTAACGCGACGTACGGGAAGGGCCTTCATCCGTTGTTGTGCTGAGAATGACTGGAATGGATTTTATTTTTGACGCATGCTGCAGTATCCTGCATTGGGGGAGTGGCAGTGGAGTGATTGGTGGTCTCAAGCTGCATTTCCAAGAGGGTCCTGAGGGCAGGAGCTGAATTGGTCGTCGTGTGTGGCAGGAAACTGGAGTGCCCGAACAAAGCCTACGTATATGGAGGGGATAACACCCAAGGAACTAATTTTATTTTTGTTCATCAGACAGCCCCAAAGACCCACACACACAAAACAGCCAGCAAAAAACATGACTATTAAAGGTGTCACCGATAAAGAGATAATAAGTGTCTTGAATCGAGCACGGTTATAGGAATATTGGAAATACAGGGGGTAAAGTTTACGTGTGTCTGTGCGTATATTGTGTCGTGTCGGATGTGTGAGGAATTCCACTTCAGCCTTTGCAGTCTGTCGCGAGAATTATGAAATGCTCCACATGACACCCAAGTGTTCAACAAAAGCTGGTAACGAGACAACGACGCACACATCTGCAGCCTTCTCTCTCAAGTCATATAATTTTGCTAAGTTCATTCCGAGCCTACGTTGATCCCCCATTGCGGTGTCTCCCAAGAACTTTAAACAACCCGCCGAGCCCTCCCAGCCACCGTCGTGTTCCGATCGAGCCTGGCGACACGTGGCTCGGCAACGCGAGCCTTCGATTGATAACGGGCCGCAGGAGCTCACTCAGCAGACTCCCTCGCGGCATCGCGGCGATGACTACAGCCTCAAGCTAAACAAGCGCAGAACCTGCAGATCGCTGTGACATGTAAAGATGAAACCGTGGGAGCGCAGCGTGCGTTGTGCACATTTTCCGAGGAGTAGCCCTCGTTTACAGGAGAACATAACTACGTGGAATGCACGTACAGGAGAACATACGTCCGTGCCACTCGACCACTTCGAGCATGCTGTTTAAGGAACTACCCTCCTCACGGTGACTATTAATTTATAAAAATGTCAGGATAATTTTTCAACTGGTCTTGTGCACGAGTGGTTTAAGTCAAATCCATCGGTGCTAAACTAGTTTTGCGTTGCCAGACGTGACATGTTGCCTCCACCACGAGCAGCTTCCATTTGGGAAAGATGAGTGCACAGACACTCCTGGGCTTAAACACGTTTATGGCCAAGTAATGGCAGTGGTGCCTAAACGCGGAACAAAAACACAACATTAATTTATAATACCGGTCCCTCCTTCATAGCGGGGATAGCCTGGTGGGACAGTGGGTTTTTGGATTATTAGATCAGCTGGTCGTGAGTCTGAGCCTAGCTGGCAAGGTTATAGGGTCATTTGGTGGATCAGTATTTTGTCAGTAAGTTACCAGGTTTGAGTGTTTATTGGATCAGTAGGTCAGCTGGTGATCCAGTGGATAGGCTCGAAGTCAAATGAGTCGATTGATGGGTCAGAGTTTCACCAAGTCGGTGTATTGTATTGGCCTCGGTGTCTTATAGAGTCAGAGGGTGGGCAAGTCGGGTGTCGGGTTCATATATATTGTTGCGAAAGTATTTTATTGGGTCATAGGATGGGGTGGCGAATTATCGGTCTGTAAGTTATTTGGTCAGTGTGTCAGGATGATGCGTGTTGGGTCATTTACTCGGTGGGGGTACCCGTGGGCTGGCGGTCGGGTGGGGGTCGTCCGTCGGGTTGGTGGTTTGGCCGTTCGGTGACCGCGACGTCATCCGGCCATCCGTGCAAGCGTGGGTGGAGCAGCCCGTCGGCGAGACGGCTCTTCTCCTGCTCGTACCTCTGTACCAGCCGCCTGCCGGAGTTGACTAGAGCCTCGGCTCGCACTGTCATCTCCTCCTCGTAGCGCTCGCTCGAGCTGCGGAGAGACACCAGTGCCGGCTTCACAAGCGTGGTGGCACCAGCAGTACCCCGAACCGAGCAGAGCCCGACTCGACACGCACTTGGGCCGACCGGACCAGGCCCCAACTTTAATAAACAAAACAAAACTAGCTTCGACCCTAACTGCACGATTGGTAATCACGCCACGCGATATGCAGCTGATAAAAGCGCCGAGTTGCATGCGTGAGAAGTTATTATTTCAATATATTTGACATTTAGGCCCATGGTGGTGATTGGTCAAAGTGACACCGGTGCGGCAGGTTGGTTTGCGAGCCACCCCTACCACGCGAGACCGCAGCTAACAGAGCACACAAAACTTAATAAGTTATTACATTTCATCGTTAAACGGAGAATAATTGAGAAACAATACGAATGATAACAAGACCATACAAATTATATGATCCGGAATCGAATAGTGGCCTCGCAATGAGAGTAGTTGAGTTGCTGGGAAGGGAGTGGGGTGGAATGCCGGCCCCTTGTGAGCACCACAAGAAGCCGAGGGCAGAATAAGAGCACGATACTGCCGTCGGTAGCGTCAGCACAACAGACTTCACGACCAAGACCACACCTCATAGGCTGTGATCGACTGCGAAGATTTCATAGCAATTGTTGTCAACAATCATCACTGGAAATAGTTTCCACAGAATGTTCCTGTGGTGCAACCGTAGCGGAGAAACTCGGCCGGCGCTGCTCTCTCCTCGCACACCTCCACACTCACATGCACCCCCACTAAACACGCACATGCACCCCCACTAAACACACACATGCACCCCCACTAAACACTCACATGCACCCCCACTAAACACTCACATGCACCCCCACTAAACACGCACGTGCACCCCCACTAAACACTCACACGCACCCCCACTAAACACGCACATGCACCTCCACTAAACACGCACCCCCACTAAACACGCACATGCACCCCCACTAAACACGCACCTCCACTAAACACGCACACGCACCCCCACTAAACACGCACATTAACCTCCACTAAACACGCACATGCACCCCCACTAAACACTCACATGCACCCCCACTAAACACTCACATGCACCCTCACTAAACACGCACATGCACCCCCACTAAACACGCACATGCACCCCCACTAAACACGCACATGCACCCCCACTAAACACGCACATGCACCCCCACTAAACACGCACATGCACCCCCACTAAACACGCACATGCACCCACACTAAACACTCACATGCACCCCCACTAAACACGCACATGCACCCCCACTAAACACGCACATGCACCCCACTAAACACGCACATGCACCCCCACTAAACACTCACATGCGCCCCCACTAAACACGCACATGCACCCCCATTAAACACTCACCCCCACTAAACACTCACATGCACCCCCACTAAACACTCACATGCACCCCCACTAAACACGCACATGCACCCCCACTAAACACTCACATGCACCCCCATTAAACACTCACCCTCACTAAACACTCACATGCACCCCCACTAAACACTCACATGCACCCCCACTAAACACACATGCACCCCCACTAAACACACGCATGCACCCCCACTAAACACACGCACGTACCCCCACTAAACACTCACATGCACCCCCACTAAACACATGCACACCCCCAATAAACACTCACATGCACCCCCACTAAACACTCACATGCACCCCCACTAAACACTCACATGAACCCCCACTAAACACACACACGCCACCCCCACTAAACACTCGCATGCACCCCCACTAAACACACACATGCACCCCCACTAAACACACACACCCCCACTAAACACACGCACCCCCACTAAACACTCACATGCACCCCCACTAAACACTCACATGCACCCCCACTAAACACGCACATGCACCCCCACTAAACACACGCACACCTCCACTAAACACTCACGCACACCTCCACTAAACACTCACATGCACCCCCACTAAACACTCACATGCACCCCCACTAAACACTCACATGCACCCCACTAAACACTCGCACACGTTTATTTCAGAATCCGAAAAAGTTCATTCCCCGAGTGAACTCCATTGAGCTGAGACCCGAAGAATTCTACAATCACACTCACTCATCCACAAAGACAAAGACCCCCCCCCCCCCCGTATAGCCTTAACAGACTGTTGGGGCAAGTGTTGTTAGCGAGCACCTCTGAAGGCCAGCACGGCACACGAGGAGGTGGGTGGTCAGCACCACGCCCGGCCGGGGGTGGGGGACGTTGCGTGAGTGCGCAGAGTCATTAATTAGATCCCGACAGCTGTGAGCGGAGATTTAAAGTGTTACGTGATTGGCGCGGTTCGCGAGTGCAGGCGCGCTTGTTGTGGGGGGCACGCGTGTTGTGGGGGGCGCACGTGTTGTGGGGGGCGCACGTGCAATAACCCCCTAGGCGGTGTCCGACAGGCGCTGGTGCGGGGGGGGGGGGGCGGTCCCCCCCCGCACCAGCGCGCCCGGGGGGTCCAGCGAGACGCGGCCGAGGAGGGGGCCGGGTGGAGGGGGCGGACTTCGCGCCCCGCCCCCTTGCGGGGAGGGGGCATCAGCCCCCACAGCTGTGTCGGGTGGTGGTGGCGGGGTTAACGACACATTTAGATGTTTACGCGATCTATCCCAAAAGGCCTGTATCATGGACGACATTGGTCGCAAAAGCGTTAAACTCTCAAGACATTCGCCCTCTCACGACCCGGCTCTCGTTATCTCGGTCCTCGTTATCTCGGTCTGACGTCATCGGCGCCCAACGCCAGTGAGGAGGTGTCCCCCGCTCGTGACGCATTGTAACCACGTGTCTCCGCGTGACGTCACTCCTGCTTCTTTCCTAAACCTTATTTGTGCATAGACACGCCAAAATCTAAAGTATAAACTTCATAGTATCATCAGTATACTAAATATACTCTCCAATAAGCTGAGCTACTAACAGTAAGTAATACATTACAATTCTATGTCGCAAAAAATATAATATGCTTCCAGATAGACTTTTTTCCCTGACATCACACAGGTCTACCTCGTACTATATGCTGCCATAGACAAACCCAACATTAAATTACATACTGTATTACTATACACCACACTATACCTTAGAATAATACATAGTGTAATATTACACTATATATTATTCTATTCACCCTACTGTTTTTCACACTGCTGTATATTCACTATACAATTACGATACTATATATTGCCTTATACATTGTATTAAACATTACAATTTTATACTATTTATTATTATACAATCTGCTATACACTATACCATTGACCGTCGAGTGAAAGATACTAAGAGGAAGCAAAATGAAACACCACCATGCTTGGAGCGTATATTTAAGCTGGGTTGGATGGGAGGAAGGGCGCCTTGACAAAATAATTTTCATATCAAGAGGAATTTAGCATATTTATGGGAAATGCAGGTATGTGATTAGTACTACTTGTGAAATGCGTAGGAGGTGGATGGGGGGTTTTCAAAGTCATTATGCCCGTGCATTATGCAGGATTAGCAGCATCAAAGGGAGGGGAATATGGGTAGCATTAATAAAGGGTAGGAATGTTAATAGTATGTAGCTGCAGTAACTAAACAACCACGTAAAAAATCTAAAGTATAAACTTCATAGTATCATCAGTATACTAAATATACTCTCCGATAAGCTGAACTACTAACAGTAAGTAATACATTACAATTCTATGTCGCAAAAAAATATAATATGCTTCCAGCTAAACTTTTTTCCTTACATCACACGGGAGGCAGCTGTAGACGAACAGTGACACTCACGTAGAGAGAGACACAGCGAGACAGGAGACAGCTGTAGACTAACAGTGACACTCACGTAGAGAGAGACTCAGCGAGACAGGAGACAGCTGTAGACTAACAGTGACACTCACATAGAGAGAGACACAGCGGGACAGGCAGCTGTAGACTAACAGTGACACTCACGTAGAGAGAGACTCAGCGAGACAGGAGACAGCTGTAGACTAACAGTGACACTCACGTAGAGAGAGACTCAGCGAGACAGGAGACAGCTGTAGACTAACAGTGACACTCACGTAGAGAGAGACACAGCGAGACAGGAGACAGCTGTAGACTAACAGTGACACTCACGTAGAGAGAGACTCAGCGAGACAGGAGACAGCTGTAGACTAACAGTGACACTCACATAGAGAGAGACACAGCGGGACAGGCAGCTGTAGACTAACAGTGACACTCACGTTGAGAGAGACACAGCGAGACAGGAGACAGCTGTAGACTAACAGTGACACTACGTAGAGAGAGACACAGCGAGACAGGAGGCAGCTGTAGACTAACAGTGACACTCACGTAGAGAGAGACACAGCGAGACAGGAGGCAGCTGTAGACTAACAGTGACACTCACGTAGAGAGAGACACAGCGAGACAGGAGGCAGCTGTAGACTAACAGTGACACTCACGTAGAGAGAGACACAGCGAGACAGGAGGCAGCTGTAGACTAACAGTGACACTCACGAAGTGAGAGGCACAGCGAGACAGGAGACAGCTGTAGACTAACAGTGACACTCACATAGAGAGAGACACAGCGGGACAGGCAGCTGTAGACTAACAATGACACTCACGTAGAGAGAGACACAGCGAGACAGGAGACAGCTGTAGACTAACAGTGACACTCACGAAGTGAGAGGCACAGCGAGACAGGAGACAGCTGTAGACTAACAGTGACACTCACATAGAGAGAGACACAGCGGGACAGGAGGCAGCTGTAGACTAACAGTGACACTCACGTTGAGAGAGACACAGCGAGACAGGAGGCAGCTGTAGACTAACAGTGACACTCACATAGAGAGAGACACAGCGGGACAGGAGGCAGCTGTAGACTAACAGTGACACTCACGTAGAGAGAGACTCAGCGAGACAGGAGACAGCTGTAGACTAACAGTGACACTCACGTAGAGAGAGACACAGCGAGACAGGAGACAGCTGTAGACTAACAGTGACACTCATGTAGAGAGAGACACAGCGAGACAGGAGACAGCTGTAGACTAACAGTGACACTACGTAGAGAGAGACACAGCGAGACAGGAGACAGCTGTAGACTAACAGTGACACTCACGTAGAGAGAGACACAGCGAGACAGGAGGCAGCTGTAGACTAACAATGACACTAAGTAGAGAGAGACACAGCGAGACAGGAGACAGCTGTAGACTAACAGTGACACTACGTAGAGAGAGACACAGCGAGACAGGAGACAGCTGTAGACTAACAGTGATACTAAGTAGAGAGAGACTCAGCGAGACAGGAGACAGCTGTAGACTAACAGTGACACTACGTAGAGAGAGACACAGCGAGACAGGAGACAGCTGTAGACTAACAGTGACACTCACGTAGAGAGAGACACAGCGAGACAGGAGGCAGCTGTAGACTAACAATGACACTAAGTAGAGAGAGACACAGCGAGACAGGAGACAGCTGTAGACTAACAGTGACACTACGTAGAGAGAGACACAGCGAGACAGGAGACAGCTGTAGACTAACAGTGACACTAAGTAGAGAGAGACTCAGCGAGACAGGAGACAGCTGTAGACTAACAGTGACACTCACGTAGAGAGAGACACAGCGAGACAGGAGACAGCTGTAGACTAACAGTGACACTCACGTAGAGAGAGACACAGCGAGACAGGAGACAGCTGTAGACTAACAGTGACACTACGTAGAGAGAGACACAGCGAGACAGGAGACAGCTGTAGACTAACAGTGACACTAAGTAGAGAGAGACACAGCGAGACAGGAGACAGCTGTAGACTAACAGTGACACTACGTAGAGAGAGACACAGCGAGACAGGAGGCAGCTGTAGACTAACAATGACACTAAGTAGAGAGAGACACAGCGAGACAGGAGACAGCTGTAGACTAACAGTGACACTACGTAGAGAGAGACACAGCGAGACAGGAGACAGCTGTAGACTAACAGTGACACTAAGTAGAGAGAGACTCAGCGAGACAGGAGACAGCTGTAGACTAACAGTGACACTCACGTAGAGAGAGACACAGCGAGACAGGAGACAGCTGTCTCGACGGTCAATGGTATAGTGTATAGCAGATTGTATAATAATAAATAGTATAAAATTGTAATGTTTAATACAATGTTTAAGGCAATATATAGTATCGTAATTGTATAGTGAATATACAGCAGTGTGATATACAGTAGGGTGGATAGAATAATACATAGTGTAATATTACACTATGTATTATTGTAAAGTATAGGGTGGTGTATAGTAATCTAACCTATATAATTCATTTTTTGTCTGTTTGTCTGTCTGTTTGTCCGTCTGCGTACGCTCCCTTCCGGGGGATTTAGCTCTCGGACCGTGGGGTTCGCCGAGATTAAATCTTGCCGGTGGGCACGCCCCCGGCCCACGGTAAACTTAGGCATTTCCGATTTTTCGTCTCTAAACTTTAAATCGGACCGATTATCTATTTAGTGCGATTGCTCAATATTTATTTATTTATTTAATATTGCCGGCCGGCGCGGACCACGGCGGTTGCCCCTGGCAACGGGTAGCAACAACTTCGCTGCGGGGTGGACGCCATTTTTAATTCCCGTTACAAATATGCGCATGCATTAACACGCGACTCTTGAGGTAAATTCATCAAAGTTTCACGTCCTCTTCACTCCCCTTCCACCCCAATGTGTGCAATTACTATTATAGGGTCGGTAGATAATAAAATTATAGCGATTAGACAGTATTATTGTAGCGCGGGGGGGGGGGGCGTAACAGCCCCAGTACCCACCCTCAGCCGGGTGGGCAATCTAGGCGAGGCCGGAGGCTCTGCACGGTACTAGGCCTCGACACGCAACTCTGTCAGGTGACGACTTTGTGGTATAAACTCGATATACCCAGCGTTGCCCGGGGGAAAAATACATATTGCTTAAGCCTCCTAAGTATATAATATGGCTATTATTCCCCATACATGTTGCTTTTGTGACCAGAACTTTATATAAAGGAAAGAATTACACAAATGCACAGGTTTTTCCTAGCAAAATAGCTCCATTTGTAAATATCACTGTCCGTGTCAAAAAAAAATAAGTTTGAGGGGAATTTTCTCCAATTTGTAACTTTTGAGATGTCAGCGTATAGAAAATAACACTTACTACCCAGGTACTAACACATGTGTAGTTTTTGGTAGTGAGGGTGAGTGGTTGTTATGAGGGTGAGTGGTGAGGGTGAGCAGTGAGGATGAGTGGTGATTGGTGAGGGTGTGATTGGTGAGGATGAGTGGTGAGTGGTCAGGGTGAGTGGTGAGGGTGAGTGGTGAGCGGTGAGGGTGAGTGTTGAGGGTGAGTGGTGAGTAGTGATGGTGAGTGGTGAGCATGACTGGTGAGTGGTGAGGGAGAGTGGTGAGGGAGAGTGGTGAGGGTGAATGGTGAGGGTAAGTGGTGAGTGGTGAGGGTTAGTGGCAAGTGGTGAGTGGTGATTGGTGAGGGTGTGATTGGTGAGGATGAGTGGTGAGTAGTGAGGGTGAGTGGGGAGGGTGAGTGGCGGTTGTGAGTGGTGATTAGTGAGGGGTGAGGGTGAGGTTGAGTGGTGAGGGGAGGTTGAGTGGTGAGGGTGAGTGGTGAGCGGTGAGGGTGAGCAGTGAGGGTGAGTGGTAATTGGTGAGGGTGTGATTGGTGAGGATGAGTGGTGAGGTGAGTAGTGAGGGTGAGTGGTGAGCGGTGAGGGTGAGTGTTGAGGGTGAGTGGCGAGTAGTGATGGTGAGTGGTGAGCATGACTGGTGAGTGGTGAGGGAGAGTGGTGAGGGAGAGTGGTGAGGGTGAATGGTGAGGGTGAGTGGTGAGTGGTGAGGGTGAGTGGCAAGTGGTGAGGGTGAGTGGTGATTGGTGAGGGTGTGATTGGTGAGGATGAGTGGTGAGTAGTGAGGGTGAGTGGGGAGGGTGAGTGGCGGTTGTGAGTGGTGATTAGTGAGGGGTGAGGGTGAGGTTGAGTGGTGAGGGGAGGTTGAGTGGTGAGGGTGAGTGGTGAGCGGTGAGGGTGAGCAGTGAGGGTGAGTGGTAATTGGTGAGGGTGTGATTGGTGAGGATGAGTGGTGAGGGTGAGTAGTGAGGGTGAGTGGTGAGCGGTGAGGGTGAGTGTTGAGCGTGAGTGGTGAGTAGTGATGGTGAGTGGTGAGCATGACTGGTGAGTGGTGAGGGAGAGTGGTGAGGGTGAATGGTGAGGGTGAGTGGTGAGGGTGAGTGGCAAGTGGTGAGGGTCAGTGGTGATTGGTGAGGGTGTGATTGGTGAGGATGAGTGGTGAGTAGTGAGGGTGAGTGGGGAGGGTGAGTGGCGGTTGTGAGTGGTGATTAGTGAGGGGTGAGGGTGAGGTTGAGTGGTGAGGGTGAGTGGTGAGCGGTGAGGGTGAGCAGTGAGGGTGAGTGGTAATTGGTGAGGGTGTGATTGGTGAGGATGAGTGGTGAGTGGTGAGGTGAGTAGTGAGGGTGAGTGGTTGTTGTGAGGGTGAGTGGTGAGTGGTGAGAGTGAGTGGTGAGGGTGAGTGGTGAGCGGTGAGGGTGAGTGGTGAGGGTGAGTGGTGATTGTTGAGGGTGTGATTGGTGAGGATGAGTGGTGAGTAGTGAGGGTGAGTGGTGAGGGTGAGTGTTGAGTGGTGAGGGTGAGTGGCGGTTATGAGTGGTGATTAGTGAGAGGTGAGTGGTGAGGGTGAGCGTGAGTGGTGAGTGGTGAGGGTGAGCAGTGCGGGTGAGTGGTGATTGGTGAGGGTGTGATTGGTGAGGATGAGTTGTGAGTGGTCAGGGTGAGTGGTGAGCGGTTGTTGTGAGGGTGAGTGGTGAGGGTGAGTGGCGGTTGTGAGTGGTGATGGGTGAGTGGTGAGGGGTGAGTGGTGAGCGTGAGTGGTGAGGGTGAGTGGTGAGGGTGAGTGCTGAGTGGTGAGGGTGAGTGGTGAGAGAGTGGTTAGTTTTGAGGGTGAGTGGTGAGGTTGAGTGGTGAGGGTTAGTGGAGAGTGGTGAGTGGTGATTGGTCAGTGGTGATTGGTGAGGATGAATGGTGAGTAGTGAGGGTGAGGTTGTGGTGAGGGTGAGTGGTGGTTGTGACGGTGAGTGGTGAGGGTGAGTGGTGAGGCTGAATGGTGAGGGTGAATGGTGAGAGTGGTGAGGGAGAGTGGTGAGGGAGAGTGGTGAGGGTTAGTGGTGAGGGTTAGTGGTGAGGGTGAGTGGTGAGAGAGATTGGTGAGGGAGATTGGTGAGTGGTGAGTTGTGAGGGTAAATGGTGAATAGTGAGTGGGAGTGGTGAGTGGTGAGGATGAGTGGTAAGGGTGAGTTGTGAGTGGTGAATGGTGAGGGTGAATGATGAGCACAGTCAATATACACTGCTGTTATCATACCAGGTACCACCACCACAATATGTACTCCTCTCATCATAGCAGGTACCAACACAGCAGTATGCACTGCTGTAGTGATAGCAGGTACGACCTCAGTCGGTATACACTGCTGTAGTGATAGTAGATACTGCTATCGAGTTGGTAGATACCGCTATAGTAAATACTAAAACAGTCAGTATATACCACTACAGTCAGTCAATACTGCTACAGTCAGTATATACTACTATACAGTCAGTACATGCTGCTACGGTGAGTAGCTACTAGAGTCAGTAGATACTATTAAAGAGTGAGTAGATACTGCTATAGATTTTTTAGTTACTACTATAGTCAGTGGATACAACTATAGAGTCAGCAGATACTATACAGTTAGTCGTTACGAGTATATAGTCGGTAGATACTACTGTAGGCCCAGTAAATACTACTATGGTCAGTAGTTATTACAGTCACTAAATACTACTACACAGTCAGTAGCTACTACTGGCTCAGTAGATACTACGGTACAGTCAGTAGATACTACTACAGAGTCAATAGATACCACTTCCTCTGTTGTATGTAAGGTGTTGTTAGTATATATACCTACGAGGGGTAAAGATATTTTTTGAGGGGGGGGGGGGGGGGGGAGACCACAATTTTCGGAAACATTTTGACATCAACTATTTACCCCACACTTTCTACAACTTTTTGGACTTGTGAAAGCCTCATATATTTGTTGGTGGAGAAATGTACAAACAGCCCACCGGGCTTTGACAATACCTTAGTATCTGTGTATATATATGTAAGGTTTTTAAGAAATATATTTTTCACCCGGGCAAAGCCGGGTACTTCTGCTAGTACAGTATATAATGTAACGCTGGGTTTGTCTATGGCAGCATATAGTACGGGGTGAGTGTGAAATGGACTCGAACCTGCACCTCTGCATTGCAAGTGCAGTGAGCTGACGCCCCCCGCGTGTGGAGGGTAAAGTTGTGGGTACACCCACCCCGCTCCAACGGGTCTGGACCAGCGTGGAAGAGTAGACCAAATACCCCACATCGCGGCCTCTAGTGGAGGCCATTGCTGCCACGACAACAACTCCGTCCCTCCAGATACAAAACAACTAAATGTAACTCATCCCATCAGCCACAATCTGGCAGTGCCTCTCCTCATCATCATCATCAGCAGCAGGCCGCGCTCTGCTGGGAGCAGCGCCGTGAACTCAGCAGGCGCCCAGAGCGTAACGGCTGTGAGCCAGGCGCCTCCTCTGCCTCCCGTCTCCGCCACCGCCACTGCTGATGTGTCCACACGGTGCAAGGTTCTCACCTTGTTCGGGCTGAGTCGATGTAGAGGAGGACCAGCCAGCGAGCCGCCGCTTCAGCAGCGACGGTGGCCGTGAGCGGGAATCCGAATCAGCCGCTCGCCACCCACAATGCACAGCGCTGCCTCCACTCGCCCCGGCCTCGGCGGGGGGAGGGGGCGGGGGCGAGGGGGCGGGGCGAGGGGGGAGAGGGGGCGGGGCGAGGGGGTGGGCATGGGGGGGGCTCGGGTGAGGGGGCGGGGCTCCACGTCTCGGTGGGCGTGGTCACCTGGTACCGCCCCCTCGTCTCGAGCCACGCGCTTCCCCCTGGCAGTTGGTCCGTGAGAGAGGCGGGGAGAGACTCTGGCGAAGGTGGAGGAGTGGATCCTCGCTGTGGGTGGGTGGTGCGGTGGTGCGAGTCTGTGTGTGTGGTGTGAGTCTGTGTGTGTGTGGAGTGGTTAACGCGCTGCGCTATGAACCCGGTGACCCAGAATTGGATTCCCGCTCAAGGTCAACACCAGTGACGATTATATGAACCGGTCCTGGGCCTCCCCTAGGTCGACTCAGCCTCAGATGAGTACCTGGTGTGGTGTGTAAATATCGCCACTCGGAGACAAAGGCGGCCGGGCGCGGTGTTGGCCACCCACGCCCTCGTGTGCTGTTCCGGCCTTCATAGGTGATGCTGGCTAACAGCACTTGCCCCAACAGTTTATTTCAGCTATAAGGGGGATCTTTATCTTTGTTGTTCGTGGTGGTGGTGTTGTTGGTGGTGTTGATGGTGGTGGTGTTGATGGTGGTGTTGTTGGTGTGGATGGTGGTGTTGATGGTGGTGCTATTGGTGTTGTTGGTGGTGGTGCTGTTGGTGTTGTTGGTGGTGCTGGTGATGGTGTTGATGATGGTGATATTCTTGTTGGTGGTGGTACTGGTGATGTTGGTGGTGATGTTGATGGTGTTAGTGGTGGTGGTGTCGGTGGTGGTTCCAACGAGCCATCCTGGGTTTAACCTAGCTGGATTGTGTGAGGAGCTCACAGATCCTTGAAGGATCTGGACACATTCCCACCAGTAAGCTCCTCCGGCAGGCAAGGCTGCGTTGGCTGGGTCTTGTAGCCCGCATACCCAAGCAGTTTCTTTTTGGCCGCATAAAGGGGGCTAAACGGCCACGACATGGGCTGTCGAAAATAGGGACTGATGCTGTATGGGAGGATGTTGAGTTGAGTAGACTTGTGAAAGACTGGTACCAGCGGTGCAAATAGCATCATTCACGAGGAAACTCGTGAAGGAGGCTACTGGACAGTTGGAGGCAGACTGCCTCCTACAACAACTGAGGGCAGAGGAGTGACGCTCACAACGAGTGGCGGATAAAATTCGGCAAGTTTGCACAGTTGGGCATACAGCTGGTGTATCTACCAAGCATCTCAGCCAACCTTTGGAACCTGGGTCTGTCCCGTGACGTCTTGTCAGCGAGCCTTCGACACTTCGCGTGGCCTGAAAGTGCACCTGGCCTGGCACAGGCGCCGTGGTGACATCATCGCTACTTAGTGGCGAATGTCGGTTGTTGTTTTTGTGTTTCGTGTTGTGAGTGATTGTGTTGATGATGTGGGTTCATGGTGTGAGTCCACATTGTGACTTGACTCGTGTTGAGATGTGGGTGCCGTCACACCCCCTCGACTCTCTGTGATCCTCGGCTTCGTCTCCTGCTTCGCACGCAGAGACCTGGACTGCGCGAGAGACGCTGTTAGTTCTGTGCACCCTGCTCTGCAATTGGCCACCATGGAGGTACGTGTGGCTCTTCGACTCGTGTGGTGAAGTATTAATGGACGTGTGCTCTCCACTCCGCGTGTGGCTACCTGTCACCTATCCATACACCTAAGTGTGCATCTGCTTGGCTGCCTGAGTGTGTGTGCATCTATCAGAGTATCTCCCCAAGATCCTCTCTGTGTACCTGCCTTTCTACGTTTTAATAATCTACTGTACTTTTATCTATCCACTACTGGATGAAGGCCTCCTTCCTTGAGACCCTGCTACCCCTCACGATCCTGCGATGGAATAATCCACCAAGCACCGATTTTGTCGCTCCATCTTTCTAGCAGCCGTCCTCTCAGACGTGTTCCGATACTTGGCTGCACCTCCGTTATTGTTCTTGACCATCAGCCATCGTTGTTCCTCGTGGCTGTGGCATGTCCTGGCCCAGCCCTACTTCTCTTAACAGTTTGAAGGATGCCATTAACCTGCGTGTGTCCTTTAAATACACACATGTTACGCTCTGGGCTCTTATACTGTGACGTTCAGCCAAAGCCAAGAATGAGTTCTTTTAAATATATGTAAAATATTTTTTTTTTGCCTAAAAAGTGTAAAATTTTGGGAATTTTTTTTCACGAACATTAATTGTCTGGCACAACGAGTCTGTGTGGAAAATGTCAGCTCGATTGGGTCACGGGAAGTGGGTTAAAAAACGACCGAAAGATTTGCACGGTCCTAAGCAAGCAAGCACGCAAGCAAGCGAACTTAATATAAAGGATTTAAAAAGGATAAGCTCAAAACTTCCCCGTAGAAGTGGTTCAATCTTAATTTTAGAACTTTCGTGACTGCAGGAATTATTATCTGGTTCTTTCGGTTCAAGCAATCATCATCAGGTATAATGAAATAGCGTATGCTATTATTTAATTTAATTTATTATTTTATCTTTAGACGTGACTTAACCGAAAGAACCAAATAATAATTCCTGCAGTCACGAAAGTTCTAAAATTAAGATTGAACCACTTCTACGGGGAAGTTTTGAGCTTATCCTTTTTTCTCTCTCTCTTCTCTCTGCCTGTGTCTTCTCTTTGGAATGTTCACGCTTAAATTCGAACTTAGCAATCTTTGAAATACGTAATCAACCAGGCTATGCGTTAATTGTGTGTTGACCGACCCTCTGTGTTGTATTACATTACATTTCGATATTTTACTAGGTTATTGAATTTTAGTTTGTCCTTCTCCTGATTTTCAGACTTGCTTGCCGTGTCAACACACTTGCAGAGCCTTGTTTTTTGACCACTCATTGATATGCAAATGTTTTCTCTGGCCCCTCCCTCTCTCTGCCTCCTCCCCCCTCTGTCTATTTAAGGCCACCCCACAGAGATGATCACCCCTCTCTGTTACCTGTGTTGCTCCCTCTATGTATCTTGGTGATATCTGTCTGCTAATATGTCTGTCTATAGTTTTCTGGTTAGATTTTGTGTCGCTATTTCATTATACCTGATGATGATTGCTTGTGTTGCAATCGAAACGTCGTATGCTATTATTTAATTTAATTTATTATTTTATCTTTAGACGTGACTTAACCGAAAGAACCAAATAATAATCTGACATTGGCCAAACATCCGAACGCTGAGAACTGACATCTCAGCAGGACCCTCCTGAATGTGGAGCCCAGGATCTCAGAGATCCTGGCTCAGTGCTCGCCGCTTGCACTATCCCCCACATCTTGCTAAAGCCTATGTGGTGGACCTTTGTCTTTGTGTGTGTGTAGATGAGCCAATCTGGAGAGGCGAGGAATAAGGGCGAATTTTGTACCACGTGGAGGGCGCTGTCCTCAGAGGGCACCGCCTCCATCTGCATCAAATCACCGCAAGGTAAGAACAGGAATGAGGGATGTCACAGAGGGCCAGAGGTGGGACAAAGTCATTGTTATGCAAGTCCAAGTCGAGTCTGAAGTCATCAAATTCATGACTCGAGTCTGACTCGAGTCCAAGTCACATGACTCGAGTCCACACCTCAGAGGTGGGACAAAGTCATTGTTATGCAAGTCCAAGTCGAGTCTGAAGTCATCAAATTCATGACTCGAGTCTGACTCGAGTCCAAGTCACATGACTCGAGTCCACACCTCTGCAGAGGGCCATGGTGGAACATCCCGATGGCCATGTTGCATGGTGGATGTCACAGTGGCCATGATGCATAGAAGATTTCATAGCGGCCATGATGCATGAGTGATATCCAGGTGGCCAAGTTGCATGGGGGACTTCATGTTGGCAGTGTTGTATGGGGGACTTAATGGTAGCCATGTTGCATGGGGGACTGCATCATGGTGGCCATGTTGCATGGGGATGATTATTTGTGCTCTGGCCCCAGCACATCACACGCTTTCAGATGCGCTTCCGATATTAGGAAGCCACTGGAGCGATACACTTTTAAATCATCTAGATTGAAAACTAATTTCTTGAGAAATTATTTGGGGCATCAAGTCCGATTTAGTTACATTTAATTTGTATCCCGAAGCACCTCCATATTCCGTCACTAACGCCAGAACGGCGGGGAATGAGGCCTCCGAATTTGGGTGATGAACAGGCGTCGCCACCCCACGCCAGCAGGGGGCAGCATAAGGGTAGCCGGTTCGTGAAGACCTGGCCCACACCGCCTGGAACAGTGGAGAAGTATCAATAAGCGTGATAAGGGAGGGTGGCTTGCTACAAGGGGTAGGAGTGGTCCCTTCATCGCACCTTCTTTTCTCGTGATTAGACTGCTCTTTCTCTCCATCGCGATGCTCAATGTTTACTTTCAGTCGGAACGCTCCGGATCGCTACACCGGGAATAATTTTGCACTCGCACTCACCAGCGTGGTGAAATATTATCAAATGACCCCCATTGTTAACGCGACGTACGGGAGGGGCCTTCATCCGTTGTTGTGCTGAGAATGACTGGAATGGATTTTATTTTTGACGCATGCTGCAGTATCCTGCATTTGGGGAGTGGCGGTGCAGTGATTGGTGGTCTCAAGCTGCATTTCCAAGAGGGTCCTGAGGGCAGGAGCTGAATTGGTCGTCGTGTGTGGCAGGAAACTGGAATGCCCGAACAAAGCCTACGTATATGGAGGGGCTAACACCCAAGGAACTAATTTTATTTTTGTTCATCAGACAGCCCCAAAGACCCACACACACAAAACAGCCAGCAAAAAACATGACTATTAAAGGTGTCACCGATAAAGAGATAATAAGTGTCTTGAATCGAGCACGGTTATAGGAATATTGGAAATACAGGGGGTAAAGTTTACGTGTGTCTGTGCGTATATTGTGTCGTGTCGGATGTGTGAGGAATTCCACTTCAGCCTTTGCAGTCTGTCGCGAGAATTATGAAATGCTCCACATGACACCCAAGTGTTCAACAAAAGCTGGTAACGAGACAACGACGCACACATCTGCAGCCTTCTCTCTCAAGTCATATAATTTTGCTAAGTTCATTCCGAGCCTACGTTGATCCCCCATTGCGGTGTCTCCCAAGAACTTTAAACAACCCGCCGAGCCCTCCCAGCCACCGTCGTGTTCCGATCGAGCCTGGCGACACGTGGCTCGGCAACGCGAGCCTTCGATTGATAACGGGCCGCAGGAGCTCACTCAGCAGACTCCCTCGCGGCATCGCGGCGATGACTACAGCCTCAAGCTAAACAAGCGCAGAACCTGCAGATCGCTGTGACATCTATATATATAAAATCGTTCATGTCTGTGTGTCTGTGTGTGTGTGTGTGGACTGCACTTTCATTGGACGGCGGTTGCCCCTGGCAACGGCTAGCCACGCCTTCGCCACTTTCATTGGACGGCGGTTGCCCCTGGCAACGAGTAGCAACTTTTCTCCGCGGGGTGGACGCCATTTTTAATAGCGCGGGGGGGGGGGGGGGACCGGCACCCGTACCCAGCGTTCGCCGGGTGGGAAAATCAGGCAAGGCGGGAGGCTCTGCACGGTGCTAGGCCTCGACACCCAACACGCCACTCTGAGGTAAATTCATACAAATTTCACGTCCTCTACAGAGTGGCGAGGGAGGCAGAGTGGCGAGGGAGGCAGAGTGGCGAGGGAGGGACTCAGCCTCAAAACGAGTAACTGGTGTGGCGTATTAACATCGCCACTGGGGAGACAAAGGCGGCCGGGCGTGGTGGATACAAGTCCCGGGCAAAGCCGGGTCATGACTATGTGTGTATGTGTTTATGTGTATGTCTGTGTGTCTGTATGTATGTGTGTATGTATGTGTCTGTATGTGTTTGTGTGTATGTATGTGTGTGTCTGTATGTATGTGTGTGTGTATTGTGTATGTGTTTGTGTGTATGTATGTGTGTGTTTGTATGTATGTGTATGTTTGTGTGTATGCATGTGTGTGTATGTGTTTGTGTGTATGTGCGGTTATGTATGTGTGTGTATGTGTGTGTCTGCAGCAAGCGCGTGTATGTGTACCTATGGACGCGCGCGCGTGTGTTGTGTAGGGGGAACGGTAGTGTAGTGCTTAGCGTACTGCCTGCGTCTATGTATGTGTGTGTGTGTGTCTGTGTGTGTGTGTCTGTGTGTGTGTCTGTGTGTGTGTGTCTGTGTGTGTGTCTGTGTGTGTGTGTCTGTGTGTGTGTGTCTGTGTGTGTGTGTCTGTGTGTGTGCGTGTGTGGTGTGTAGGAGGAACGGTAGTGTAGTGCTTAGCGTGCTGCCTGTGTGTGTCTGTGTGTGTGTGTGTCTGTGTGTGTGTGTCTGTGTGTGTGTGTCTGTGTGTGTGTCTGTGTGTGTGTCTGTGTGTGTGCGTGTGTGGTGTGTGGGGAGCGGTAGTGTAGTGGTTAGCGTGCTGTCTGTGTGTCTGTGTGTGTGTGTCTGTCTGTGTGTGTGTTCTGTGTGTGTGTCTGCGTGTGTGGTGTGTGGGGAGCGGTAGTGTAGTGGTTAGCGTGCTGTCTTTGTGTCTGTCTGTGTCTGTCTGTGTGTTTCTGCGTGTGTCTGTGTGTGTGTGCGTCTGTGTGTGTGAGGAGCGGTGGGTGTAGTGGTTAACGCTACGCTGCGCTACCAACCCGGCGAACCGAGTTAGATTCCCGCTCATGGCCACCACCCATCAAGATTATTTGAACCTCACATAGGTCGACTCAGCCTCAAACGAGTAACTGGTGTGGCGTATTAACATCGCCACTGGGGAGACAAAGGCGGCCGGCCGTGGTGGATACAAGTCCCGGGCGAAGCCGGGTAGTACAGCTAGTCTATATATATAAAATCGTTCATGTCTGTGTGTCTGTGTGTGTGTGTGTGGACTGCACTTTCATTGGACGGCGGTTGCCCCTGGCAACGGCTAGCCACGCCTTCGCCGCTTTCATTGGACGGCGGTTGCCCCTGGCAACGAGTAGCAACTTTTCTCCGCGGGGTGGACGCCATTTTTAATAGCGCGGGGGGGGGGGGGGGGGACCGGCACCCGTACCCAGCGTTCGCCGGGTGGGAAAATCAGGCAAGGCGGGAGGCTCTGCACGGTGCTAGGCCTCGACACCCAACACGCCACTCTGAGGTAAATTCATACAAATTTCACGTCCTCTACAGAGTGGCGAGGGAGGCAGAGTGGCGAGGGAGGCAGAGTGGCGAGGGAGGGACTCAGCCTCAAAACGAGTAACTGGTGTGGCGTATTAACATCGCCACTGGGGAGACAAAGGCGGCCGGGCGTGGTGGATACAAGTCCCGGGCAAAGCCGGGTCATGACTATGTGTGTATGTGTTTATGTGTATGTCTGTGTGTCTGTATGTATGTGTGTATGTATGTGTCTGTATGTGTTTGTGTGTATGTATGTGTGTGTCTGTATGTATGTGTGTGTGTATTGTGTATGTGTTTGTGTGTATGTATGTGTGTGTTTGTATGTATGTGTATGTTTGTGTGTATGCATGTGTGTGTATGTGTTTGTGTGTATGTGCGGTTATGTATGTGTGTGTATGTGTGTGTCTGCAGCAAGCGCGTGTATGTGTACCTATGGACGCGCGCGCGTGTGTTGTGTAGGGGGAACGGTAGTGTAGTGCTTAGCGTACTGCCTGCGTCTATGTATGTGTGTGTGTGTGTCTGTGTGTGTGTGTCTGTGTGTGTGTCTGTGTGTGTGTGTCTGTGTGTGTGTGTCTGTGTGTGTGTCTGTGTGTGTGTGTCTGTGTGTGTGTGTCTGTGTGTGTTCGTGTGTGGTGTGTAGGAGGAACGGTAGTGTAGTGCTTAGCGTGCTGCCTGTGTGTGTCTGTGTGTGTGTGTGTCTGTGTGTGTGTGTCTGTGTGTGTGTGTCTGTGTGTGTGTCTGTGTGTGTGTCTGTGTGTGTGCGTGTGTGGTGTGTGGGGAGCGGTAGTGTAGTGGTTAGCGTGCTGTCTGTGTGTCTGTGTGTGTGTGTCTGTCTGTGTGTGTGTTCTGTGTGTGTGTCTGCGTGTGTGGTGTGTGGGGAGCGGTAGTGTAGTGGTTAGCGTGCTGTCTTTGTGTCTGTCTGTGTCTGTCTGTGTGTTTCTGCGTGTGTCTGTGTGTGTGTGCGTCTGTGTGTGTGAGGAGCGGTGGGTGTAGTGGTTAACGCTACGCTGCGCTACCAACCCGGCGAACCGAGTTAGATTCCCGCTCATGGCCACCACCCATCAAGATTATTTGAACCTCACATAGGTCGACTCAGCCTCAAACGAGTAACTGGTGTGGCGTATTAACATCGCCACTGGGGAGACAAAGGCGGCCGGCCGTGGTGGATACAAGTCCCGGGCGAAGCCGGGTAGTACAGCTAGTGTAAAGATGAAACCGTGGGAGCGCAGCGTGCGTTGTGCACATTTTCCGAGGAGTAGCCCTCGTTTACAGGAGAACATAACTACGTGGAATGCACGTACAGGAGAACATACGTCCGTGTCACTCGACCACTTCGAGCATGCTGTTTAAGGAACTACCCTCCTCACGGTGACTATTAATTTATAAAAATGTCAGGATAATTTTTCAACTGGTCTTGTGCACGAGTGGTTTAAGTCAAATCCATTGGTGCTAAACTAGTTTTGCGTTGCCAGACGTGACATGTTGCCTCCACCACGAGCAGCTTCCATTTGGGAAAGATGAGTGCACAGACACTCCTGGGCTTAAACACGTTTATGGCCAAGTAATGGCAGTGGTGCCTAAACGCGGAACAAAAACACAACATTAATTTATAATACCGGTCCCTCCTTCATAGCGGGGATAGCCTGGTGGGACAGTGGGTTTTTGGATTATTAGATCAGCTGGTCGTGAGTCTGAGCCTAGCTGGCAAGGTTATAAGGTCATTTGGTGGATCAGTATTTTGGCAGTAAGTTACCAGGTTAGAGTGTTTATTGGATCAGTAGGTCAGCTGGTGATCCGGTGGATAGCCTCAAAGTCAAATGGGTCGATTGATGGGTCAGAGTTTCACCAAGTTGGTGTATTGTATTGGCCTCAGTGTCTTATAGAGTCAGAGGGTGGGCAAGTCGGGTGTCGGGTTCATATATATTGTTGCGAAAGTATTTTATTGGGTCATAGGATGGGGTGGCGAATTATCGGTCTGTAAGTTATTTGGTCAGTGTGTCAGGATGATGCGTGTTGGGTCATTTACTCGGTGGGGGTACCCGTGGGCTGGCGGTCGGGTGGGGGTCGTCCGTCGGGTTGGTGGTTTGGCCGTTCGGTGACCGCGACGTCATCCGGCCATCCGTGCAAGCGTGGGTGGAGCAGCCCGTCGGCGAGACGGCTCTTCTCCAGCTCGTACCTCTGTACCAGCCGCCTGCCGGAGTTGACTAGAGCCTCGGCTCGCACTGCCATCTCCTCCTCGAAGCGCTCGCTCAAGCTGCGGAGAGACACCAGTGCCGGCGTCACAAGCGTGGTGGCACCAGCAGTACCCCGAACCGAGCAGAGCCCGGACTTGACACGCACTTGGGCCGACCGGACCATGGCCCCGACTTTAATAAACAAAACAAAACTAGCTTCGACCCTAACTGCACGATTTTTAATAACGCCACGCGATACGCACCTGATAAAAGCGCCGAGTTGCATGCGTGAGAAGTTATTATTTCCAATCGTTCAATATATTTGATATTTAGGCCCATGGTGGTGATGGTCAATGTGACACCGGTGTGGCAGGTTGGTTTGCGAGCCACCCCTACCACGCGAGACCGTGGCTAACAGAGCACACAAAACGTAATAAGTTATTACATTTCATCGTTAAACGGAGAATAATTGAGAAACAATACGAATGATAACAAGACCATACAAATTATCTGATCAGGAATCGAATAGTGGCCTCGCAATGAGAGTAGTTGAGTTGCTGTGGAGGGAGTGGGGTGGAATGCCGGCCCCTTGTGAGCACCACAAGAAGCCGAGGGCAGAATAAGAGCACGATACTGCCGTCGGTAGCGTCAGCGCAACAGACTTCACGACCAAGACCACATCTCATGGGCTGCTTCCACTCGCTCAAGAGGATGCCGAGAGTTTCTTGACAGTCTAATTGGGGACAGTGAAAACACAGGGGTTGTCAGATATTGCCACACTTGGAATGAGGAAACTGAGAAGTGATGGGAGTGGAGGTGGAGGGCATTTGTTACCAAAGAGGACGTCGCCGATACGTTCCACGTCCTCATTGGGGTTTCATTCTGGCTCCCCGTGCACGACCGTGAGGCTGAGCTCGCCCGAGTCCTGGGCCATGCGACCCGCGCCTTGTAGTGGCGACATGTGGGCAGAGAGCCGTGTCACTCAAACAATTGCTCGGTCACCAACTCAAGAGGACAGAAATCCCTCCCATCGCCTCAAGAGACCGCCGGGGCAAATGTTGCGAGCGAACATCTGCTAAGGCCAGGACGGCGCATGAGGGGGTGAAGTGGCCAGCATGGAGTGGGTGGCCAGAACTAGGCCCGGCTCACTGTCTCCCCAGTGACCAACCCCTGCCTCCATTCGGATGAATGGCCAAGTGAGGGAACAGCTGATGGGAAGCAGGTGGCCAGGGTGGGTTGATGAACAGTCAGCTGGATGAGTTCTGAACATGTTGCAGGTTGGTGTGTCTCTACAAGGGTTAAAGGGTGACTGATAATAACAAAATGTGAAAGCTGCCTTCTGTTTACCCAGGAGAGCCTTACTGATTCTTAAGACATTATCAGGAGCCTCTCGCTACATTGGAATGTTTGGCCAATTGAATGGAGTGGTGCATGTGGGAGGAAACGGTACCAAGTAGAACGCCATGCATATGACAAGGATGCACCTCAATGATACGGATAGATGGAATCAAGAATCCATCGATGCACGCCTTCGACTAGTCATCTGGTGGCCTAAGCCCACAACACCCGGTATTCCCAGGGAGTCTCCCATCTAAGCACTAAGCCCAGGCCTGCTTACTCTCCCAGAGCCAATGATATTGGGTGGTGTATTCAAAGCCATTGGGTTGAAGGCAATCGACAGGCAGAGCGAGTGGTGGGCGCGTGGATGGCAGTACAAGCGGCCGATGTAGACCGCTCTGATTGGATAGAGGTGATCGAGCCAGATGATTGCGTAAGGAGTAGCGGAGTGGTGCATCGTGGCCGTGATCGCACATTGAGTCGTCAAGCAGGTATTGTGTGCAATGCAGTAGAAACCAGTTCTGAACTGTCACACCGGTTGTGAGAGGCTGCTGACTTGGGGATGTTTGCTCCAGCTCCAATTCCGAGTTGGGCCAACTGTAAGAAGGGAGGACGCGCACTCGAACTTGGGCCGGCCGTGACCATTTTACCAGTGGTCGAGATCCTCCCACGAGCTCAGGGAGGCCGGCTCGGGGCGCTGACACTGCAAGTCGGCCACGGCGAGGGTCTGGAAGTATGTCCGCTGCGGGCGGCCGCCAGACGGGACGCCGGGTCGCTGTGCGGCAACGACGACGACGGGGAGGACGATGATAAGGGCGACGGGTGCAAGCAGCAGGGGCAACAACTGCAACAGAAAAAAAACTGATGAGGCATTGGCGCTCACATAGCGGATAGCGCACCACCTAGCGAGCCGAGTTTGAGTCAATCTCACGGTTAAGAATGGCAACAGCAAACATCAGAACCGATTTCCCATCTTCCTGTGCGCTTCTCGTGATCACCTGGCTTATAATACTTAGGTTTTTTCGGTAAAGTCACGTAGGTAAAAAAATTTAATTAATAAAAGTAAAATAAGACAAATTAAAAATTCACGACATTTCGGAAGCAACACAAGCCTCCGTCTTCAGGTGGAACTGTCACAGCCACGACAGCTGTATCAAGTAAATGAGAGATCACAAGAAATACTACCCTGTATATATAATGGTTGAGGGGGGAAGGGCCAGGAAAGGCACACTTTTTTTTATTAATATGGTAAGGTGAGGCTTAAGACCAAGAGTAGACTGCATAACAAAGGACTGAGCCTTTGTTATGGAGAGGTGCGGTTTGTAACTAACACATGGCAAACATGACAAAAGTGTGAAAAAAGAAAAGCAAGTAAAAAACTAAAACTGGTAAAACAACAAACTGGCTGTCTATCAATGACCTGTAATAGTTGTCTGTCAAATAAGATGGTCCAAATAAGTGTAGTTACATCTTTTTTGCATGGTTAATCACATCTTTCCAATGATTACTCAGTGTGTAACCCTCATCACGGTTGAAATTATGTCTGTTTGTATATTTGTATGGCTTCGTGTACAAACCTTTGATGGTAGCCAGTAGGTTTGCAGAGCACATTGGTCTCGGAAAAGACAATTTCATGAGAACCCACAGAGTTGTAACAGCTCATGCCACCACTCGGGCCCCCTCTCTCTCTCTCTCCCTCACGACCACGCTACCGCACGACCCGTCCCAGACACGACCCTGTCCGCGTTGTACCGACGGCGTCGACCAGGACAGTCAACCACTGTCCGGCAGCGCAATGATCGGGCGAGTACAAAATAGTGTAAAGGAGAGCCGACACAAGATTGCAAGGGGTTCGTCTTTTAATCCTTTTCTCCCATCCACACCTGTCCCCAGCCGTCCCAATCTCGTTCCCGCCAAAGGCCCCTTCTTCCCGCCCGTTCTCCCCTTATATCTCCTCGATTACCCCTCCCACTAACCCTCCTATTGGTGGGAATCCTTCCCCTGACACCCCTACAATAGTTTAGTAATAGGTGTGCTACTTATTGGTCTCTGTGGCCTCCCTCTCGTCTCCGGTATAACACCACCCTCGCTCTACTCCCGACACCCCTACATCACCCCCACCCCCCCCCCCCCCCCCCCCCGGAGAAAAAAAAAACGTCCTCGGTTCTGCCTCCCTCATGGACCATTTAAGTCTCCCCATGCCTCCCCCCACTGACAGTGACGACAGCCCTTAACCCCCCCACAACCATACAATGCAATATAACACAACAAATCAATAGCGTGGCCTGCCCGGGTCTCCAGCCAGCGTCCCGTAACAGCCCGGACATCCACAGGCAGCAGATGACCGTGGCGACCCCCTCCTTCGAAGGCCCTCTCATCGCGGTCTCTGGTTCGGTGGCACCGGTGTCGCCTTGCCTGGTGCCGCTGTCTCTCCAGCCCCCGCGGCCCCCGGTAGTGCCGCCGCCCCGTCAGGCCTCACATGGGGTGCTGTCGGTGACAAGGGTACACAGGGCACCGAACCCCCTGCCGGTCGGCGCGTGGTGGTCGGCGACCTTGGCCCGGGTAGGGATGATGATGATGATGATATTGGCGGTGATGATGGTGGAGATGGTGGTGGAGAGATGTATGGCTTAAGGCGGGTGGGGTGTACAAACCATCGTCGCTTACCCAGTTGGACCTGGACGCACTGCGGTCGGAGTGCTTTAATGACCTCGACCGGCCCTTTCCAGGGTCGGTGCAGCTTTGGTGAGAGGCCAACCAGCACCTGAGTTCAGTGCAGCCATGCTTGGTCCCCGACTTTAAAGGGCTTGGCTGTCACTGTCCTCTCCCGTATCCGTACATTACTCTCTTGGCTCGTGGCCGATGCGGCCTCGGCTGCTTGGCGGGCCTCTCTCAAATAAATGAGGGAGGTCTTTAGTGCCTTCGGCCATGCATCAGCTCTTGCGGGAATGTCTGTCAGCTGCACCTCAATAGGTGGAACGGGATCCCGTCCGTACATCAGGAAAAATGGCGAGAACCCCGTTGCCGCGTGCGGGGCCACCCTATACGCCGCTAAGACCGATGGAATGTGGAGGTCCCAGTCGGAGTGGTTTTCGTCCACCACCAGGACAGCATGGCCGCTATGGTGCGGTTAAGCCGCTCCACCATCCCATCGGTCTGGGGATGATACGGAGATGTTCGGACCTTTTTAGTGCCCAGGATAGAGCAGACGTCCTTCAATAGCCGTGAGGAGAAATTCCTGCCCTGATCCGTGAGCAACCGCTCCGGTGCCCCCTTATCAAGAACATAGCTTCCCACGAAGGCATCGGTGATGGTCTGTGCCACCTCGTGCAGTACTCGACCCCGACCAATAGGTATTTATTTCCCCGTGGCGTGACCGGCAGTGGTCCCAGGATGTCCAATGCAACCAATTCGTTGACCCTGGTCACCATAATGGACTGTAGGGGCGCCCGGCTTACCCGGGGTGGCGGCTTTCGCCGCGCACATTCGACGCAGGTAGCGACCCATCGGTGCACGTCAGCGGTCATGCCTGGCCAAAAGTACCGACCCTGTAATGTGTACAGTGTCTTCCGCCCTGCCAGGTGCAGCAGTTGGCGGCCGTGTACGTCCATAACCAATTGTTGATGCAGTGACTCCGGAACTACCAGGCATCGCCGGCGCCCTGCCAGGTCCCATCGCATGAGGAGGTCCTCCCATACGATGTACTCCTCCCCCCTGCCTCTGCTGAGGCACGTAGCATTCGCAGTGGGGCGTCCTCCAGCTGTAGACGTCTCCAATCGTCCAAGGTCAGCCCCAGGTTGTGATCGGTCAGCTGGACCTTACCCTGTGTGCCCTCCGCCGTGCATACGGGAGTGATGACCATCCCCTCCGGCCTCGCCTCCTTGCAGTGGGCCTCGCCTCCTTGCAGTGTGCCCGGCCTGTGGTGCATGCACAAGGGCCCTGGGGTGCCAGTCGGGACAATGCGTCTGCGTTGGCGTGTCTGGTCCCTTTGCGATGCACCACTTGGTACCTGTACTCCTGCAGGCGCTCTATCCACCTGGCCAGCTGGCCCTAAGGCTGGTCGATGCGGAGCGAATACTGCAAGGCCGCGTGGTCAGTGCAGACCGTAAATTTGCGACCATACAGGTAGGGTCGAAATTGCTGCACGAAGTGAACGACTGTCAGGAGTTCCCTACGTGTGACGCAGTAGCGCTGCTCCGCTGATAAAAGCACGCGACTACCGTAGGCGATAACCACCTCCCGACCCTGCTGGACTTGCGACAAGACACTGCCGATGCTCACATCGCTGGCGTCCGTGTCCAGGATAAAGGGGAGGCCAAAATCCGGAAAGGTCAATGGTGGTGCATCTGTCAGACGCGAGCACAGCTGCTGGAATGCCTCTTCCTCCAGAGGGCCCCAATAAAACCTCTGGTTCTTCGCCGTCAACACGTGCAAGGGCTTAGCAATGGTTGCGAAGTTGGGTACAAACCGGCGGTAATAAGAAACGAAACCCACAAACCGGCGTACCTCTGGAACCGTTGTGGGAACAGCCCAGGCCCTCACGCAGGCCGTCTTTTCCGGGTCTGTAGCCACTCCAGACTCACTGATGACGTGGCCCAAGTAGCGCACCGACGACTGCATAAGGTGGCACTTCGACGGCTTCAGCTTCAAGTTTGCATTCCGGAACCGCAGGAATACCTCACGTAATCGGTCAATGTGTTCCTCGAATTATCGGCTGAAGACAATGACGTCATCCAGGTAGATGAAGCACGTTTCCCATTGGAGACCTGCTAAGGCCAACTCCATTAAGTGTTGGAACGTCGCCGGCGCAGTCTAGAGGCCCATAGGCAGGCAGTTGAACTCGAACAGGCCCTGTGGTGTCCGGGACGCTGTTTTAGGCCAGGAGTCCGCGTCTAGTGGAACCTGCCAGAACCCGGACAATAAATCCAGCGTACTGAAAAATTTTGCTCCCACCAGTGCATCCAATGAGTCGTCGATACGTGGTAGGGGATATGCGTCGGCCAGCGTGACCGCATTGAGGTGTCGGAAGTCCACACAGAATCTCAATGACCCGTCTGACTTCTTGAATAGGACCACCGGTGCCCCCCAGAGACTCGAGGAAGGAGAAATGATGTCGGCCCGCAGCATCTCCTGCACCGCTTGTTGAATGTGCCCTTTTTCCATCGGGCTCATTCTATATATGTTTTGGCGCAGGGGTGCGTCGTCACCCGTGTTGATGTGGTGCTGCGACAGATTTGTGCGTCCTAGGTCGAACGGTCCCCGGCTGAACACGTCCGAGAACTCATGCAATAACGAGTGCAGCTGGTGTTTCTGGTCGGGCGGCAATCCCGGCTCAGGCCCCACCAGCTGGTCCATCCACGATTCGTCCCCTCTGTCCTCGGACTGGCTGATGCTGCCTACAAGCTCGGGCTCCGTCCCGGGGGCTCCTAGTAACAAGAGACTAACGTGGGCCATAACGGTTCCCTCCTGCACCGTCACTGTTCTATTGGAGGTGTTCAGCACCTGAATGAACAGATGCTGGTTCCTCTGGACAATAGTTTCGGCTCCCACCAGTGCATGGCGATCCGTGCCAGCTGACGCCGGAGACACCAGCATGGGTGAGTCTGGCCGGGCTGTCACGAGGGAGGACCGATATCGCAGCGGAATCAGCATCTGGGCTGCCGGGGAAATGGAGACAGACTTACTGACCAGAGCCTGGACGTAGGGTACACCCCGGCCGGCCCCTTCCGCCTTCAGGAAATGGAGATGCGTTCCCTGGACTTCCACCCGCCCATTGGCCAGATCGATTTTCATTGGCATCCACCTCAGAAAGTCCGTCCCCAACAGGCATTGTACGGGCAACATTGCGGAGACAAGGATGGGTCCTGCTACCGAAAGCTGCCCAATCTGTATCGGGGCTTCAACCTGGCCCAGGAAGCCCATGCTGCCTCCATTTTCTGCAATGAACGTCGTCTTGATGGGGGATAAAGTCGTGCATGGTGCTCGAGATGATCGTGGCTGATGCCCCCATGTCAACCAAGATACGTGCCGACACTCCCGAGATTTCACCAACCAGGACCGAGGTTCCTGACATGGTCGCTACCACCCGCCTTGCCAGCTTCCTCCATTGTGTGGCTGAGTCCGGCCACTGACCAGGCGGCGTCTCGTTATCCTGCGGTGCAAGGTGAGATGATGGGGGATGGATGTGAATGGACCGAAGATGGGGTTCCCCCCTTTGGAGTGCGTCGCAGCGGGGTGAATGCGCCCTTGTTACATGGTGTGGGCTCCCCATGTGGTGCAAATTTCCCCCCTTTGGTGACGTAGGATGGGCCCCCCCCCCCTTTGGAGTGCGTCGCAGCACGGTGAATGCGCCCTTGTTACATAGTGTGGGCTTCCCCCTGGGGTGCGGGCTGGGCTCTCTATGTGGTGCAAATTGCCCCCCCCCCCCCTTGGTGACGTATGATGGGCCCCCCTTGTGGTGTGGAGGGGCCCCCCATTGTAGTGGGTGGTGGGGATTGGGGGGTGGGCCTTCCCGTGAGCCCATCCCTTCTCCCCTCCCCTTCCTTTGTCACGGGGGCGTGGGCCCCCTTCATGGTGTGGTCCCCTGGTCCTGTCTCGCTCCGGCGCAAAGCGATGGTGAAGCGGGGCGTGGAACTGCTCCAGGGCACAACAGCAATTGTGTGTGCTGCCTCAGCCCAGGGGCCGTTGCCCCTGGCAACTCGCCGGCGTCACAGGTAACTAGTGACGTCACTTCCGGTTGCGACGTCACGTCCGCCCGCGAAACCACGCCCGCCCGCGACGGCACGTCTGGCCGCGACGTCACTTCCGGCCTCGGCATGATCCCCGGCGCGGTCCCCGGCCCCGGCGCGATTCCCGGCGCGGTTCCTGGCCCCGGTACGATTCCCGGCGCGGTCCGCGACACCACTTGCATCGTCACTTCGGGCCACGACGTCACGTCCGTTCGCTTCCGGTCGTGACGCGATCGCAGTCCACGACGCGATCGCAGTCCGCGACGCGATCCCCGGCCCCGGCGCGGTCCCTGGCCCCGGCGCGATCCCCTTCTGACCAGGACAGTGGGGCCCGGGGCCGACCAAGAGGCCGGGCGGGACGGCGTCACTCGCCTGGATCCTGTCAGCGTTCGGCCCCGGCGGGTTCCAGGTGGGGTTGGCGGCCTCCGGCTCCGTGCGACACCCCCTCGCCACATGCCCCTCTCGACCACAACGGTGGCAGACCCACAGGGCGTTCCGTCGGGGTGGCTCGGCGCGGTGTTGTAGAGGCGGCTTCCAGCGACGCGGCGGCTGGTCGCGCCCCTGGTCTCTCTGCTCCTGCCAGCCCCCGGATCGCCGCGTACACCTCCCGCAGTGATGGCTCTGGCTCGGATGTCGGGAGTCCGTTCCCAGCTGCCCCACAGGCAGCCTGCGGCGATGGTGCAGGTTCGGCGGTTGGTGTCGCTGGACCCAGTAGCGCCACGGCAACGGCTCAGCTGTTCCCCCCCGCCGCACCCGCCACCTGGCCCATGGGTGGTGCCCGGCCCATGACCTGTTCAGCCCACAGCAAGGTGTGTTCCCCCGGCGTCACCACGGGCATTACAACGCCAGCACGGCAAGCGTAGGCGATGAGGTGCTCGACCACGAGGTCCTCGAGCACTTTTTCAGCCAGGCGAGGGAAAGCCCTCCTCGCCAACACGAGCAGTGCACCCCTGTAGGCTAAAGGGGATTCTCTAGCCCCTCGCTGGCGGTCCTGGAATCGTTTAAAGGCTCCTTCAGCTGGGCAGATCTTCCCCAAAGCCTCGTAGGCCGCCTGTAGCGTGGTCTTGCTGTGCGAGGGAAGGGAGGTGTAAGAGGAAAGCGCGTCGTCGTCCAGAACAGATTAAACGCTCATAATGCCTCTTCGTCTGACCACTCGAGAGCGTGGAAGGCAGCCTCCAATTGGCAGACAAACGCCTCCCAATCTCCTCCCTCGGCCACGAACTTGTCGACGGGCCCCAGTCGACGCGCCCGTCCTGCCACCTGCTCTCCGTGTTGGGTGTTTAGCCCTGGGGGTTTTGGCGGGAGCGACGGAGGCTAGCATGACGAGGTTGGTTGCGGCTCCTGCCCGGCTGGCTGGTCGGCCTCCGGGTCCCGTGGCCTCTCCTCCCGTGGTACGCGTGGGGGTGGGGGTCCCGGTGCCGGTGGGCCCCCCATAGGGAGCCTCTGCAGTAGCTCCTGGAGTGCCCTCTCCACGCGGGCCATGCGGTCCTCCATAGGGTCCTCCAGGCAATCCGGGCTCCCTGCTGCTGATTCTGGTAGAAGGCCCCCTTGTTGCCCAGGATGGGAAGGATCCCCGGCCCCTGCTTCCTCTTGCCTTGGCTCTTTTCCGCGGGGATTCTTCTTCGTAGCCATTGTAAATCCCACCGCTGCCACCAGATGTAAAGGAGAGCCGACACAATATTGCAGGGGGTTCGTCTTTTAATCCTTTTCTCCCATCCACACCTGTCCCCAGCCGTCCCAATCTCGTTCCTGCCAAAGGCCCCTTCTTCCCGCCCATTCTCCCCTTATATCTCCTCGATTACCCCCTCCCACTAACCCTCCTATTGGTGGGAATCCTTCCCCTGACACCCCTACAATAGTTTAGTAATAGGTGTGCTACTTATTGGTCTCTGTGGCCTCCCTCTCATCTCTGGTATAACACCACCCTCGCTCTACTCCCAACTCGCAGTCGTTCTTCTCCGTGGAAATTTTTGGGGTTTGGATCGCCGCCCGAGCACAACGTTGTGTCGTGCACCTCTTCTCCACCCGGCACAGTGAATGTGATTGTGTTGTGACGTCGCGAACAAACGTGGCCACTTGGACTGCTTCAGCAGCAGCACATCACCGCTGTGTTGTTGTACAGTCACACCACTGTGTTCATTCCCTTCTCTGGTATGCAAGAGGTCGTGGGTTCAACCCCGACACCGACGCCCGCTGCTGTCTGTGAAGTTTGCGCTGGCCGCTCTGCGTCGCTGGGCCGGCGCTCGGCAAGCGCTGCAAGTGTCGGGGGGAGACTCTCGGCAGGCACCTGGGACAAAAGCCCCTGGGCAGATATGAGTTCTGTATTAAGACTCGGACACGCTTAGTAAGCGAGTCATCTTCAGGGACACAAAGCCCTGAGTTCTGTATTAAGACTCGGACACGCTTGGTCAGGGAGTCATCTTCAGGGACACAAAGCCCTGGGAAATGTTTAACTGGTAAAGAACGTGCTCGCCCAAACCCCATTACATGACCAAATTTCTTCCCCTTCTTGAAACGAGTAGTGGAGTTTAAGAGCCTGCTACTATCTAGATTTGAAGTTTTCGTGACTGCAGGGATCATACTCTTTGGTTCTTTCGGTAAAGTCACGTAGGTATAAAATAAAATAAATTACGTTTCTATTGCAAAACAAGCAATCATTTTCTCACCTGGTGATTGCTTGTGTTGCAATCGAAACGTCGTGATTTAATTTATTTTATACCTATGTGATTTTACCGAAATAACCAAAGAGTATGGCCTTCTACTAGTTTTTAAAGCTTTGCATGGGCTGGCATCACCATATATTCATGAGTTAATTCATCCGTACACCCCCTCAAGGTCGTTAAGATCTGCAGACTCGACCCTACTGCGCAAATCTCGATCTCGGTCACGTTCCTGGGGTGAGCGGCCACTTCCTGCGTCTGTGCCATGGCCGTGGAATTCCCTGCTGCTGGAAATTCGTTAATCCGACAAATGTGGATATATTTAAGTCTTGTCTTAAAACTATGTCTCCTGAAGTCCGTTTATTCTTTTTAGCTTCTCCGTCTCTCTTCACCTTTCCTTTATCCTTATTCTTACAAGGCGCCTTGAGATATGCGTGGAAGGCGCCTTACAGATCAATGTTAATCTTCTATCTATATGTATAAAAGTAAAAAAATGTTTGTCGGTTTGTGGCTTTGTGTGTTCGCGCGCTTGCAAAGGATTTGGGTCTCCAACGGTGGGGTTTACGTTAAATACAAATAGCCAGGTACCACGCCGTAAGCCCCGCCCCCGTGAGCAAGCGCCATTCCTTTTTCACATCCTTAAACATTTAATAAGTTAAATGAGTGATTTAGTGCAATTTTTTTGCACTGTCTTTTTATTTATTACGCGTGCACGGCCAGACCAAGTCATGCGCCTTTGGTCGGGGGACGGCCCATGCAAAGTCACACGCCTTCGGTGGGAGTGAGAGGGACATTTTCTTTCGCATTAAAAATGCTTTAAAAATACACTAAACGTGGAGCTTAAAGCTTCACTGTGTGATGTCCCCCCCCACGCCGATGCGTGCAGTTACTAATATATACAGTCGCTAGATGCTACCACTATAGGCCGTAGATATTACTGCAGAGCAGCCGAGGAGATCGTGGCTGGGGGGGGGGGGGGGTAGCAGCCCAGCCTGCCAAGGTGCCACCTCGGCCGGTTGGACAATCTAGGTGAGGCCAGAGGCTCTGCATGGGACTAGGCCTCACCACGTCACTCTGTCACAGTACTTTGTGCTAGAGTCGATAAATACTGCTATGGAGTCAGCATGTACTACTGTAGTTATAGCAGGTACCACCACAGTCGGTATGCACTGCTATAATCATAGCAGGTACCACCAGAGTCAGTACGCACTGCTGTTAGATTTTTTATATTTTTTAAAAAAATTGGCCAGAGCAACGCAAGGTGTAAAAGCTAGTTATTATTAAAAGGGGCAGAGAGCAAGGAGAGGGGAGTTCTTGTTGCGGAGGGCTGCAGCCGCGGTGAGTTACCTGGCCGTATGACCGGGGACGTTGCCCGTGGGTCATCTAATGAACACCTTTACTGAACATGGCGGCGGTGTGGGCTGAATATTTCCACGAGCGACAAACGAGGGTGTCCGAGCGTCCACGCATGCGGTTTTATTTCTCGAGCGTCATGAGAGAGAGCCGTGTCTTCGCGGCATCGAGCCCGGCGATGGGCACGCCCCTCTCCCGGTCGCAGAGTCAGGTCGCCGCGTCAAGGGGCCACCCGACCGGCATAAATAATGGCAAGCTTGCTCACTTGTTAAATACCAACAACCGTGATGAGCACGGCGCCAGGGAATCGGTCCAGACCTCCCCCCCGCCCCGCCTCGTACAAACACAACCGCGCGGATGCATCTCACGTGCCCCTTTTCCAATGGCACACCTGAGCCAGAGTGGTGCCAGCACAGTACAGATGGTGGTTTTCCCCTTGGTCACACCCGAGCCAGTGCAGGGCCAGCACGGTACAAGTGGTGGTTTGCCCACTGGTGCATCCGAGCCATGCCAGAACTGAACCGCGACAATTACGCCGCTGCTACTGTAGCTGCTACCACCCTTAGAATAAATCCCAGTTCGGTTGGGGGCAAAGCAGGGTCAGGAAGGGGGGGGGTGGCTGGGCTAACGACTCGGCGCACCGAGTCACGACATCGACTGGCCTCCGCAGTGGAAAAACTACGGCTAGCGCCCCCCTGCCCCCCTGGCCATGCTGGGTGGCCGGCTTGGCTACGGCTCGGTTGTGGCGTGGGAAAAAAGGATCTCCATGACGGAGAGTACAAAACAGAAGATTTGCAAAGACAAAGATCCCCCGTATAGCCTTAACAGAATGTTGGGGTAGGTGTTGTTAGCAAGTAGTACCTATGAAAGCCGGTACTCTGATACACAAGGGGGTAGGTGGCCAGCACCATGCCGGACCACCTTTGTCTCCCCAGTAGCGATGTTTACACACCACACCAGGTACTCATTTGAGGCTGAGTCGACCTAGGGGAGGCCCAGGATCAGTTCAGATAATCGTCACTGGTGTTGGCCGTGAGCGGAATTCGAACTCGGGTCGCCGGGTTTGTAGCACAGGGTAGCGCTAACCACGACACTACCTCTCCACACTCAGGTAGTTGCGTTCCTGAAGAACACCGCATTATAATTAATAATAATAAACGATATAGGCGGGTAAAGCAGAGTCCACGATAACGCGGGAGACGATGGCGTAACGCAGGGCCCGAACAAAGACCGAGGCGTGTGGTGGCAGGTAGCGTCCATAAGCTGCATCCAGCAGCATCCTAATGCCTCTTGCGATGACGATGCTATGCCGAGGCAGCAGCCGTACATACCACCGCTTTATTCTTACTCGCACTGCGACGTAGTTCTATTCACTCGATCGTATTACGTATTCAATTGGCATCCGCGTTATATAAAAAAAATGCTTTCCCTGAATACATTCATCGCGTTGTATCATCCAATTCACTTGAAGGAAGCCACGCGCAATAGCAGAACTGACTGTACTGGGTGTTTATTTTTTAGCCTAGGGGGCACCCCCAGTGGCAGCTGCTTCTGTGCGGCACAGAGGCAACTCTGTTTCCCCGAGGATTTGAGAGTGAGAATTCGCAGCCAGTAGGGAGGCATCTGTCAGGCTGTCCCAATGATGTGATCGTAAATTGTAATATCGTAAAAAAATGTACAAGAGAATCCTCTACTTACGAACTTTCAGAGATACGAACAAACCTGTCCGTATGTCCAGTTGCCCGTTCGGACCGAGAGTCGTAAGTTCCACCACCGCGCAATAGATGGCGGTGATGGCATTTACATCTGCAGAACTTAAAGAACCAGTGGTATCTACATCTGCAAAACATGAAGAACCATTGGTTTCTACATCTGCAGAACATGAAGAACCAGTGGTATCTACATCTGCAAAACATGAAGAACCATTGGTTTCTACATCTGCAGAACATGAAGAACCAGTGGTATCTACATCTGCAGTACATGAATAACCAGTGGTATCTACATCTGCAGGAGATTATACAACTATTAAAGCCATTCCCCGTGTTTAGTGTACATGTCGTACACCATGTTTGGAATCGACATGATTAAAGTTGGACTCACAAACAAATCGACTTACAAACAGACCTCTGGAACCCAACTCGTTCGTAAATATGAGTCTCTATATTTCACATTTGGCAGATGTGGATAATCTCAAGCTTCAACTTCATTATTGTGTCACACAGGTTGAGGGAGCTCCGGAGACCAGGGTATGAGTCTCACTTGCAAGAGTGATCTGGGAAACAAGTCTACAGCGCGTAGGAAGGAGAGGGGAAGGGGGAAGGGGGAAGGCGGGGGAGCGGGTGCGACGATGGCTGCTGTGTGTGATCCATGGTCGGGTGATTTGCCGCATGATTTTCCAAGGAAATGTTTGTACGTTTCTTTGGTGAGGATGTTCTCATTTTTCTTTTTCGTGGACTCGCCCTGCAGTAGCCGCGCGGAACACCAGGGGTCAACAGACCCCCTGCAGTCGCCTCACAGAGCACCACTATCTCTGATTGGCTGCATGTCTCAAATCTGATTGGCTGCGTGTCTTGTATCTGATTGGCTGCATGTCTTGTATCTGATTGGCTGCACGTCTTGTATCTGATTGGCTGCATGTCTTGTATCTGATTGGCTGTATGTCTTGTATCTGATTGGCTGTGTGTCTCGAATATGATTGGCTGTGTGTCTTGTATCCGATTGGCTGTGTGTCTCGAATATGATTGGCTGTACGTCTTGTATCTGATTGGCTGTGTGTCTTGTATCTGATTGGCTGCATGTCTCGAATATGATTGGCTGTGTGTCTTGTATCCGATTGGCTGTGTGTCTCGAATATGATTGGCTGTACGTCTTGTATCTGATTGGCTGTGTGTGTCGGACCCCGCTCGTCTCCGATTGGCTCATCCTCGTCCGCGTGCCGTGTGCAGCGACGACGATGACGACGAGGGTGGCGGTGAGGAGGGTGGTGGTGAGGAGGATGCTGAGGAGGGTGGTGAGGAGGAGGGTGTGGTCCGCGTCTTCGCGTGGAGCAGCCGCGTGTTGGTCACCTCGCAGTCGATCTGCATCATCGACTCTCCCACATCCTCCTGGACCACCGAGTCTACGTCACAACAACAACAATCGCCGTCGTCGTCATCATGTTGTATATATAGGCCTTTTTCCATTATTTCATATTAAGAATAATTCGGCCAATATTTTTTGTTATATTAAATAAATGGAGCCAACACTCTGCTACCCCTCACAAGCCGCACCAAGCATCTGGAGGTCGTAAAAGGCCATTAAATAATAAACTCCGGAGCAAAGGAAGGCTAACGACTATCTGCAAAATCTCCAGATTGTCAAAGGACCGCATGCCATGACCTCGCCACACAAACAGAGCCATAAAAAAACACGCGCACATAGTAGAGACAAACGGACGTTACAACTCGGGTTTTCTTTAACGGTAAAAGTTTGAAACTCAGCAAAAAGAACAAATCGACGTTATAGACTGCAGTCTATATTAGTGGTTTTATTATTACTTATTTTATTTCACCCTTATTAAACTCATATATTATTTTGTATTGTATCTTTCTATCCATGTGAATTCTGGCAGTCAAGAAAGTGAGGGCTTGGTTATATCTCCAGCCTCGGGATATCAAATATAACTCCAAAATAAAACACCGATCCCTGGCGACAAAGACATATAACAAAGCTTGGCAAAACCCTCGGAATAATGGTGGTAACGAGGGGCATTACGAATCTTGGTTAAACATGAACCCAATAATAACCACGAGATATTAGACCGGGGGTAACTCATAAGAGATACAAGAAATAGGTTCAACACACACAAGACCAGATAATATGTATTCATGGAATCAAATCCTCCCCGGCCACTTTTGTCTTCCAACAATTTGACACAAACACATGGTACACATACGTAAGAAGGGTGTCTGGCCTCGAGATAACAAACACTATGAAAGGGGGGGGGATGCAAACAAGCATAAATTTCGACGGAAAACAGCCCGCCCGGGGTCATGAACGGGACGAGGGCGGGGCAATCAGGCGCGGCCACGGAGAGAGGACGGTGATAGAGGGCATCTGTTTTTTTTCATCTCTCGCAAGAGACGCGCAGAGAGGGGAGAGAATTTCGGATATAACCAACGACGCAGATCATGCAACCAGTTCTACGACAAGCAACATAGTCTTGTAAAGTAGCAGGCTGCGGGGAGTCTTGCAAAGGAGCAGGCTGTGGGGCTTGGCCTCGATTTTAGCAATGGGTGTGGTGTCTCACAGAGAAGAGGGGCGAGGTGATGCTCGGTGCTGAGTTCGGCATGGACCGACAGAGTATCGCTGAAAGTTTTATTCTACATTTATCCTGATGTTTTGAGTCGCTTGCAAAGTCAAGGATTGCGACAAGTTGTATTGTACTAAGCTTTCACAGTTGTTTAAAAGGTGTGCGAATACAATTCAAAAATTTTGAGAGCGAGTGCCAGCTCCCACGAGCAGCTGCGATTGGCAGGCTCCGGGAACCTGCCCCCGTGACTGGCACATCGTCAACGAGCTGCAACAGCAGAAGCCACGAGTCTACGAAGTCAACGCAAAGAGTTTAGCACTGCAAACGACAGACAAGGATGGCGAGGCTTGCCGAGTAGCGATGGGTCAACGAGTACGAGTTCAGTGCTGACAGAAGAAGTATCGCTCAAAGTTATTCTACACTGAGTGCCAGCTCCCACGGGCAGCTGCAGCTCGAGTTGATCTGACAAGCAACGTCAAGCAATCAACCTCGAGAAAGAGCAGAAAGCACCAAGCATCGACTAAGCCAGCACGCAGCAGCGCCACTTAGCACCACTGAGCAAAGTCAGCTGGCAGCGGACAAGCTACAAGCGTTGTGCCGACTCAGCTCATCCAGCAGGAGAAAGAGCCTGAGCCAGCGCAGCCCTGAAGTAAGGGCAGGTGTCCATGTGAAGCTGGCAGCTGCACGATCAAGGAGAGAGCACGGAGCAGTGGAAAGAGCCTGACCAGCCGCCCATGAGCAAGAGTGTTCGCGCCAGCAAGAGTGCCGTGGGTTCGACCCACACACACACCGACAATCACCAGCTGGGAACCAAGGCAAGAGTGAGGAGCGGCGACCAGCAGACGAGAGCTGCGCACGCTATCTGACGACGGAATCATCGCGCACCACGACGGCGAGCGTCATGCCGACTCGTCATCCAGCAGCGAACAAACAGCTGCAGACGACGCCCAAAGCGAGACGGGGACGAACGAAGCCGTTTGTATGACACGCCCACCCTCACACGCTCACTGCTCTGCAGGGAACAAACTAAATTTTTGGTACAAGGAATGCCCAACCTCGGCGTCTGCTTTACGCAAAAAATTGATCAAAGAAGACACACGCACACAACACGCATATCGGGACTAATAAGATTGTTCCAAAAAGTTATCTTTGTGTTTCAAGAAGGGTTGGCATTCCAAGGTGGTGCGTTAAATATAAACTGATCATGAAAAGCATTACTGCCCATTGAGTTACGTGGATACGGTCGTTTAGAAGTATTTTAGGCATTCGTTTTCGTTAATTGCATAATCTTGCCAATGAATTAATTGACGTATACTTTTGCCTTCGGGAATGTTTTTTAATTGCCGTGACTTTAAACAATAACAACGGTAGGAGGCTGCTAGATATTTGTGCAGCCCATTGGCTTGTAATTACCAACATGCTGTTCCGGCATCGGCGCATCCACACAACATCATGGATGCATGCTGGGTCCAAGCAAGAACATCTGCTGGACTACATAGTGACGGACCAGCGGATGCGAGCCCATGTCCTTGACACCAGGACCTACCGTGGAGCTGATCTGCCCTCTGACCATCGACTAGTCATCTGTAAGATGCGCCTGCCATTCTTCCACTCCGGTGGTGGGTGTACACCCAGGACCCCATTCCAACCTAAGGTGTTCTGGTCTCCGTTAGCTGATGAAAGTTGCAATCGAGAATTTTATCATCGCTTGCAGCTGGGGTTGGCATCCCCCAACTCCTCCTGATGTCGAGGGTAAATGGGCGAGGTTTAGGACTGTAACTCATGCAGCTGCAATGGCTGCTTTGGGTACGCGGTCCAGACCTCCCCAGAGACCCTGGCTGACGGAGGAAGTGTTCAGGATGGTTGAGAAAAAGCGACAGGCCCACTCTAATCGTCTACAGCATCCCACGTCAGAGAATGAGGAGGCTTACCGCAGACTTCGCTCGGAGGTTCGGAGAGCCATGAGGCGCTGCAAGGATGGGTGGTGTTCGCGGGTTGCTGAGGAGATGGAGTCTGCCTCAGTGGCCAGCGGTCACAAATCACTATTTAACTCCATCAAAAAAGTAACCTGCAGCGCTACACCTATTTCCATCATTAGGGGAAAAAACGGTGATCCAATCTCCGACCTCCAGAAACAGGTTTGCAGATTTGCTGAGCATTTCTGTGAGGTCCTGGCGGAGGGGAAATCCCTCAGCCAGGAAAACAACGTGGAACAAAGTGGGGACGACCCTGCTGAGGCTGCGGTTCCTCAAATATTGGAGGAAGAAGTCACCCCCTGTGAGTGGCTGGCTGAGATGCCATCTGTTGAGGAAGTACTGAAGGCGATCCGGAATCTGAGACCAGGAAAGGCACCGGGCAGAGATGATCTCACAAGCGAAATGCTGACGGAGGGTGGCGTTTGTGCACAGACTGCCCTACATGACATAATAACAACAGTCTGGACCACTGGACGGGTTCCGCAGGATTGGAAGGATGCCCTAGTGGTCCCCCTATTTAAGAAGGGGGACCGCACAGACTGTAACAACTACAGGGGCATCTCACTCCTCAGTGTGCCGGGAAAGGTCCTGGCAAGGATTATTCAACATCGCCTTGCTACGCACGCTGAGGAAAGGCTTGCGGAGCCCCAATGCGGCTTCAGGAAAGGGCGGTCCTGTACAGATGCCATATTTTCTGTCAGTCTGCTACAGCAGAGGTGTAGGGAATTCCAACAAGACCTACATCTCTGCTTTATTGACCTGGTCAAGGCCTATGATACCATCAGTAGGCCTGGGCTCTGGGTTGTTATTCGTGCTTTCGGAGTCCCTGACCCTCTGCTCACGATCATTAGGGACCTTCATGATGGTTGTTGTTGTGTGACCGTGCGTGTGACCGTGCGTGTGACCGTGCGAGCATCACCGTTGTGCTGGGCCATGGCGGGCATGAGGAGCGACATGCGTGGCCTCCGTGTGTGGTTGTGAGCGCGGGCCGGGAGAAGCAGGTGGTCCTGGACACAACATGACAACAACAACACGATTGTGAGCACAACACAACAACTCGACAACAACACAAGCACAATACAACATTACAACACGACAACAACACAACAAGCACAACACAACAACTGCAACACGACAACACAATAACACAACATTACAACACGACAACAATGCAATGGAACGTGATGTAAAGAAACACAATGACACTGTATGGATGGGTGAGTGTACGACAATGCGACTATGCTATAGTGACTGTACGACTGTACGCCAGTCGAACAACATGACTGTACGACTGTACGCCAGTAGGATGGGGTGACTGTATCACTGTCCACCAGTAAAGAGGCTCGACCGTACAACCGAACGTCTTGTGTGACTGTAGCCACAGCAGCATCAGCGTGGTCCCCGTGCCGCTGGTCGGGAGGTTCACCCGTCGGAAGGAGACCACGTAGAAGGTGTCGTCCCGGCGTCCAATCAGCTCCAGGAAGTCCCAGGATTGGCGCCAGCGCCACTCGCCCGGCACCTGCAGCTGGCTGGACAGCGCCCTGGGCAAGCCACGAGATACCAAGGCCACGCTGGTGGCCTCTGTGTGCAAGGGCCCTCCCTCCACTGAGCTATCACAAATGATGTATGTGTGTGTGTGTACGTGTTAGTGTGTGTGTGAATGTGTGTACGTGTTAGTGTGTGTGTGACTGTGTGTACGTGTTAGTGTGTGTGTGAATGTGTGTACGTGTTAGTGTGTGTGTGAATGTGTGTACGTGTTAGTGTGTGTGTGAATGTGTGTACGTGTTAGTGTGTGTGTGAATGTGTGTACGTGTTAGTGTGTGTGTGACTGTGTGTACGTGTTAGTGTGTGTGTGAATGTATGTAAGTGTTAGTGTGTGTGTGACTGTGTACGTGTTAGTGTGTGTGGATGTGTGTACGTGTGTGTGTGGAGAGTGGTGGTGTAGCGGCAAAGACCCGAGTTCGATTCCCACTCACGACCAACACCAGTGATGATCATTTGAACTGGTCCTGGGCCTCTCCTTGGTCTACTCGGTCTCAAATAAGTACCTGGTGTGATGTGCAAACATCGCCACTAGGGAGACAAAGGTGGCCACCCACCCCCTCGGTGTGCCGTGCCGGCCTTCATAGGTGCTACTCACTAACAGCACTTGCCCAACAGTCTGTAAGGCTGTATGGGGATCTTTGTGTTGAACTTCTGCAGGAGGAGGCTCATGACGCGGCTACTGGGCAGTTGGAGGCAGTCAGCCTCCAGCAACAGCGGAGGGCAGAAGAGCGACGCTCACAACGAGCGGAGCGCCGGGCAGATAATAAGCAGCAAGCTGCCACAGTAGGGGGTACAGCTGGTGTGCATCTACCAGTCATCTCAGTCAGTCAACCCATGGCACCTGCAGGGTCTGTTCGATGAGCTCATTCCAGAGAACCTTCAACACTTCACGTGACCTCAAAGTGCACCTGGCCCGGCACAGGCGCATTGGTGACGTCACCGCCACTTAGTAGCGAATGGCAGTTATTGGTAATATTGGTTGAACTTTCGCACCATGTGTAGCCAACCGCGCTCATCGGAGGGTGGGTCAGTGAGTACGTGAGTCTGCATGTGTTTTTCTCCATGTTGAACTTCTTTCGCACCGTAAGTAGCCAACTGTGCTAACTGGAGGTGCAGGGGAAGGATAACAAACTAAACAAAAAAAAGTTCTAAAGAAATGAGTTTTCGATCTCGTTGATTATTTAAAAGTGCACAGCTCCAGTGGCTTCCTAATATCGGAAGGGAGATAAGCTCAACCAAGTGGCTTGTCATCATGTGGACATTTATAGCAGCAACCAAATACTCTAAAACCGAAGGACCTGGAGAACAATCCACGCGACCACAGGGAGAGAGAGACGCAGACTCCAAATATACATCAGCAGGCATCGTCGGGGCCGGGATCGAACCCACAACCTCCTGCAGACCAGGCGAGGTAGTTAACATCTCCTAGCCACCGTGATGATGAGAGCGAGACGCAGACTCCAAAGATACAGCAGCAGCAGGCATCGTCAGGGTCGGGATCAATCCCAAAACCTTCTGCATACCAGGCGAGGGAGGTAACATGTCCTCACTGCTCTCGGTTGGTAGGGAGTGTGGGAGGAGGTTGGTAGGTTGGTAGAGGGGTAGAGGGGTAACAGGGTAGAGGTAGGCTGGTAGGGGGTAGGCTTGTATATTGGTAAGGAGAGTAAGTAGGTATGTAGGTAGTATGTAGTATGTAGGTAGTATTTAAGTAGTATGTAAGTAGTATGTAGTATATATGTGTAGTGCCGTAGATGGGCCACACTTACCGGCAGTGGTGGATAGGGCCCATCTGCAGGTACCTTGGACCCCCAGGGGAGGGGCCACTGTGCCAGCCCAAGAGGGGGGGGGGGCTGCTGGGGGCTCTAGGATCCTAGGCAGCTAGGCCCTCTGCGCCGGGCCTCAGGATCCCAGACAAGCCAGACAGCTGAGCCCCTTGGGGCCACCAGCGGGGGGCTGCGGGGGATCTGGGATCCCACGCAACCCCACCCCTCGATGGGCAAGAGGGATAAAAGGGCCGCTCCCCAGCCGATTGGGGGCCAGTCGCAGCTCAAGACCCAAGACAAGCCAGCTGAGGACCCTGGACCCCCTCGCCCCGCTTGTCCTTGTAAGGGCCGGGACGCTGTGCGGGCCAGTGGTGGGACTCCCGGCTCTACGTCCTTGTAAGGGCGAGTTCCGAGGAAGCCAGAGTCTAGAACCGCACCTTGGCTGGGTCGGGTCAGGTAGCCTCCCCTAGGGTAATTGTAGCCGGAGGACCCCATAGCGTAGCCAGTGTCAGGCACGCTAGGATAAGGCTGTGTCCCTAGGCTGTGTCCCTAGGCTGTGTCCCTAGGCTGTAACAGAGTATAAGGACTTTTGGAGTGTTGTATCGTAATAAAGAAATTACCTCTACAAGTGTCTCTGGAACCCATTACATATGTAAGTAGTATGTAGGTAGTATGTCGTATGTATGTAGGGGTACCTCTCTGCGCTGTTGTCGGTGGGGGCCATGGGGGGGATGAGTGGGGGGGAGCGGCGCTGAGACCTCCTCTGCGGGGACACGGACAGTGGCGCGCACACACAGCGAGTGACCCCCTGTCAGAGTGCGCGTGAGTGAGTGAGAGTGATTGTGTGTGTGAGTGTGTGAGCGTGTGCGTGTGTGTGAGTGTGTGTGTGAGCGTGTGAGTGTGTGTGTGAGCGTGTGAGTGAGTGAGAGTGAGTGCGTGTGAGTCAGTGCGTGTGAGTCAGTGCATGTGAGTGAGTGCGTGCGAGTGAGTGCGTGTGAGTGAGAGTGAGTGAGTGTGTGTGAGTGTGTGAGTGAGTGAGAGTGAGTGCGTGTGAGTCAGTGCGTGTGAGTGAGTGCGTGTGAGTGAGTGCGTGTGAGTGAGTGCGTGTGAGTGAGTGCGTGTGAGTGAGTGCGTGTGAGTGAGTGCGTGCGTGCGAGTACGTGCGAGTGAGTGCGTGCGAGTGAGTGCGTGTGAGTGAGAGTGAGTGAGTGCGTGTGTGCGAGTGAGTGCAAGTGCGAGTGAGTGTGTGTGAGTGAGTGCGTGTGAGTGAGTGCGTGTGAGTGTGTGTGTGAGTGAGTTTGTGAGTGAGAGTGTGTGTGAGTTGCGTGTGAGTGAGTGCGTGTGAGTGAGTGCGTGTGAGTGCGTGCGAGTGAGTACGTGCGAGTGAGTGCGTGCGAGTGAGTGCGTGCGAGTGAGTGCGTGTGAGTGAGAGTGAGTGAGTGCGTGTGTGCGAGTGAGTGCAAGTGCGAGTGAGTGCGTGTGAGTGAGTGCGTGTGAGTGAGTGTGTGTGTGAGTGAGTTTGTGAGTGAGTTTGTGAGTGAGAGTGTGTGTGAGTTGCGTGTGAGTCAGTGCGTGTGAGTGATTGTGAGTGTGTGTGAGTGAGTGCATGTGAGTCAGTGCGTGTGAGTGAGTGCGTGTGAGTGAGTGCGTGTGAGTGAGTGTGTGTGAGTGAGTCTGGCAAAACAACCTCCTACCTCCTCGCGGTGCCGGACGGGCAACACTGTCGTGGGCAGTGCTGTGGGGGGAGGGCCAATGCCCATTGGCCTCTCCCCTCATGGCATCTGTGCCCACCACAGTGGCTAAACGGGGGCTCTGGACGGGTGCGAGGGGCTGGTAACCCCTCCACCTTCAATTAACCACCACTAAACTACGAATTAAACATAAACCTGTAACTAATAAGCTTGTGCCGGAGGCCCCGGGGGGTCAGGCTTTTATGACGTCTCCTGGCCAAACCCCATTTGGCGGAGCCAGGAGATTGAATTTTCACCCTCGGGGCTCCTCCAGAAACAACAAAAAACCATTGCGGATGGCCACGTGGAATGTTCGAACGCTCACTGCGGAGGAGAGGTTGCCACTCCTCTGTCGGGAGCTGGACCGGTACCGCCTGGATCTCTGTGGCATTCAGGAGGTCCGGTGGACCGGTTCTGGCTCCTGCCACCATGAGGGGTGGACAGTCCTCTACTCGGGGCAGGAGACTGCCAAACAACAGGGTGTGGCTCTTCTTCTGAACAAAAGAATGAAGGGGGCGTGGGAGCGTGGCGGTGAGGTGTGGGAAGCTGTAAGCCCCAGGATACTTTGGGCTCGCCTTCCCATCAACCAGAGGCGAGGAGTGGTGGTCGTGGTTACTTATGCCCCCACCGAAGACGAACATCCGTGGAGGGATGCAGGCAAAGCCGATGAGTCAGACGCTTTCTATGACCTCCTGTCACAGGTGCTGGCTAAAGTGGCCACTCGGGACAGAGTCATCTTGTTGGGTGACTTCAATGCCCGAGTTGATCATGATGCTGGCACCTGGTCTGGAGTGATTGGAAGGCATGGGCCAGATCAGCTCAATAACAACTGTAGGAGGCTGCTAGATTTTTGTGCAGCCGATGGGCCTGTAATTACCAACACGCTCTTCCGGCATCAGCGCATCCACACCACATCATGGATACATGCCGGGTCCAAGCAAGAACATCTGCTGGACTACATAGTGACAGACCAGCGGATGCGAGCCCATGTCCTTGACACCAGGACCTACCGTGGAGCTGATCTGCCCTCTGACCATCGACTCGCCATCTGTAAGATGTGCCTGCCATTCTTCCACTCCGTTGGTGGGTGTACACCCAGGACCCCATTCCAACCAAAAGTGGCCTGGTCTCAGTTAGCTGATGAAAGTTGCAAGCGAGAATTTCATCATCGCTTGCAGCTGGGGTTGGCATCGTCCCCCACTCCTACTGATGTCGAGGGTAAATGGGCGAGGTTTAGGACTGTGACTCATGTAGCTGCAATGGCTGCTTTGGGTACGCGGTCCAGACCTCCCCAGAAAGCCTGGCTGACAGAGGAGGTGTTCAGGTTAGTTGAGAAAAAGCGACAGGCCCACTCTCATCGGTTACAGCATCCCACGTCAGAGAATGAGGAGGTTTACCGCAGCCTTCGCTCGGAGGTTCGGAGAGCCGTGAGGCGCTGCAAGGATGGGTGGTGGTCGCGGGTTGCTGAGGAGATAGAGTCTGCCTCAGTGGCCAGCGATCACCAATCATTATTTAACTCCATCAAAAAAGTAACCTGCAGCGCCACACCTATTACCATCATTAGGGGAAAAACGGTGATCCAATCTCCAACCCCCAGGAACAGGTTTGCAGATTTGCTGAGCATTTCTGTGAGGTCCTGGGGGAAGGGAAATCCCTCAGCCAGGAAAACATCATGGCACAAAGTGGGGATAACCCTGCTGAGGCTGTGGTGCCTCAAATATTGGAAGAGGTCACCCCCTGTGAGTGGCTGGCTGAGGTGCCATCTGTTGAGGAAGTACTGAAGGCGATCCAGAGTCTGAGACCAGGAGACCAGGAAAGGCACTGGGCAGAGATGATCTCCCAGGCGAAATGCTGAGGGAGGGTGGCGTTTGTGCACAGACTGCCCTATATGACATCATAACAACAGTCACAACCACTAAACGGGTTCCGCAGGATTGGAAGGATACCCTGGTGGTCCCCCTCTTTAAGAAGCGGGACCGCACAGACTGTAACAACTACAGGGGCATCTCACTCCTCAGTGTGCCGGGAAAGGTCCTGGAAAGGATTATTCAACATCGCCTTGCTAGGCACGCTGAGGAGAGGCTTGCGGAGCCCCAATGCGGTTTCAGGAAAGGGCGGTACTGCACAGATGCCATATTTTCTGTCCATCTGCTACAGCAGAGGTGTAGGAAATTCCAACAAGACTTACATCTCTGCTTTATTGACCTGGTCAATGCCTATGATACCATCAGTAGGCCTGGGCTCTGGGTTGTTCTTCGTGCTTTCGGAGTCCCTGACCCTCTGCTAACGATCATTAAGGACCTTCATGATGGTGAGCGGGCCCGGGTAAAACTACGTGGCCGGGAGTCAGAGCCTTTCCCTGTACACCTTGGGGTGCGACAGGGATGTCCTCTGGCTCCCACATTATTTAACATCTATTTTGACCTCGTAGTTCGTGAAGCCTTCAATAGCTGTACCGGGGGAATTTCCATTTGGTACAGATATAATGGGAGGCTGATCGACGCCCGGGTGCGATCAAGGGATGGCTCCCTATTGGTCAACCACGTTATGCATGCCGATGATTTGGTAATAGCTGCTCATTCAGAAGAGGAGTTGGAGATGCTGCTGCTGAGACTGGAGCGTGCCACTAAGAGGTGGGGCCTTACCATCAGCCCCACCAAAACTAAGCACCTGCCTGGGTATTTTGTACCATCGAACACTCCACCCCCACAACTCCCAATTGGTGATGGGGCAGTTGTGGAGAGAGTGGAGAGTTTCCCATACCTGGGCAGTGTGCTTATGACCGGCTCCAGTTTATCAGCAGAGGTCTCACTCCGAATCAGTCGAGCGGCAATATCTTTTCATCGGTTGCGTAACGCTGTGTGGAAGCTACCTGGTCTGTCGCTCCGCACGAAGCTTCAGGTCTTCTCGGCCACAGTCATTCCCTCCCTTCTCTACGCTTGCGAAACGTGGACCCCCCTAGTGGAGCATCTTCGCCGGTTGGAAACATTTAGGCTGGCCTGCCTACGATCCATCCTGGGTTTAACCAGGCTAGATTGTGTGAGGAGCTCACAAATCCTTGAAAGATCTGGGCAAAGTCCCATCAGTGAGCTCCTCCGGCAGGCAAGGATGCGTTGGCTGGGTAATGTAGCCCGCATGCCCAGCCAGCGCATGCCTAAACAGCTTTTGTTCGGCCGGATCGAGGGGGTTAAACGGCTGCAGCACGGACTAGAAAAGGGATGGAGTGATGTGGTACAGGAGGACGTGGAGCTGAGTGGACTTGCCGATGACTGATACCAGCGGTGTCAAGATCGGCCTCAATGGAGGAGGCTCGTGAAGGACGCTACTGGGCAGTTGGAGGCAGTTGCCCTGTTTGAAAAAGAGCTGTATAGCTCATCGGCTTCCTCCAGAATAATACATATTCTGATTCTGACAACGAAGGGCGGAGGAGCGACGCTCACAACAACGAGCGGAGCGCCGGGTGGCTAAAGCACAGCAAGTTGGTACAGTAGGGGGCACAGGTGGTGCATCAGCCAGTCATCTCAGTCATCTCGGTCAGTCGACCCGTGGCACCTGGGTCTGCCCCGTGACCTCCTGCCAGCGGGCGTTCGACACTTCACGTGGCCTCAAGGTGCACATGGCCTGGCACAAGCGTTGTGGTGGCGTCACCACCACTTAGTGGCGAATGGCGGTTGTTGTTGTTGTTGTGAGAGTCAGTGAGTGATCCCTGTGAGTGATCACCGGGGGGGTTGAGCGTGCCGCTGGAGTGAGCACGGTGCGATTGCGCTGCCGCTCGTGCCGCAGAATCCATCCATGCAGCTCCCCAGACAGCCTGACAGACACATGCAAAAAATATAAAGATCCCTCATGTAGCCTTCCAGAGTGTAGGGGCAAGTGCTATTATAGAGCAGCACCTATGAAGGCTGGCACGGCACACGAAGGGGGTGGGTGGCCAGCATCACGCCCGGCCGCCTTTGTCTCCCCAGTGGCGATGTTTACTACACAACGTACCAGGTACTCATTTGAGGCCGAGTCGACCTAGGGGAGGCCGAGGACCGGTTCGGATAATCGCTGTAACGGGTGTTGGCCGTGAGCGGGAACCGTACCTGGGTTGCCGGGTTCGTAGTGCAGCGCGTGCTCGCCACTACGCTACCGCTCCCCATAAAACACACACACGTACACACACGCGCACACACGCGCACACACGTGCACACACGCGCGCGCACACACTCACACGCAGATGCGCGCGCACACGCATACGAGCACACATACATGCACACACACGTAAATACGCAAACATGTAAATACGCACACACACACGTAAATACGCACACGAGCGAGTGGTGAGCGGTGGGCGCGTGGTGAGCGAGTGGTGAGTGGTGAGCGGTGGGCGCGTGATGAGCGAGTAGTGAGTGAGTGGTGAGTGGTGAGCGCGTGATGAGCGAGTGGTGAGTGAGTGGTGAGTGAGTGGTGAGCGGTGGGCACGTGATGAGCGAGTAGTGAGCGAGTGGTGAGTGGTGAGTGGTGAGCGGTGGGCGCGTGATGAGCGAGTGGTGAGTGAGTGGTGAGCGGTTGGTGGGTGGTGAGCGAGTGGTGAGCGAGTGGTGAGCGAGTGGTGAGCGAGTGGTGAGCGAGTGGTGAGCGTGTTGTCAGCGAGTGGTGAGTGAGTGGTGAGCGGTTGGTGGGTGGTGAGCGAGTGGTGAGCGAGTGGTGAGCGAGTGGTGAGCGGTTGGTGGGTGGTGAGCGAGTGGTGAGCGAGTGGTGAGCGAGTGGTGAGCGAGTGGTGAGCGAGTGGTGAGCGAGTGGTGAGTGAGTGGTGAGCGGTTGGTGGGTGGTGAGCGAGTGGTGAGTGTGTGGTGAGCGAGTGGTGAGCGTGGTGAGCGGTGAGCACGTGGTGAGCGAGTGGTGAGCGAGTGGTGAGTGTGTGGTGAGCGAGTGGTGAGCGTGGTGAGCGGTGAGCACGTGGTGAGCGAGTGGTGAGCGAGTGGTGAGCGGTGGGCGCGTGGTGAGCGAGTGGTGAGCGAGTGGTGAGTGTGTGGCGAGCGGTGGGCGCGTGGTGAGCGAGTGGTGAGCGGTGGGCGTGTGGTGAGCGAGTGGTGAGCGAGTGGTGAGCGGTGGGCGCGTGGTGAGCGAGTGGTGAGCGAGTGGTGAGTGAGTGGTGAGCGAGTGGTGAGCGAGTGGTGAGCGAGTGGTGAGTGTGTGGCGAGCGGTGGGCGCGTGGTGAGCGAGTGGTGAGCGGTGGGCGTGTGGTGAGCGAGTGGTGAGTGAGTGGTGAGCGGTTGGTGGGTGGTGAGCGAGTGGGGAGTGAGTGGTGAGCAGTGGGCACGTGGTGAGCGAGTGGTGAGCGAGTGGGGAGTGAGTGGTGAGCGGTGGGCGCGTGGTGAGCGAGTGGTGAGCGAGTGGTGAGTGTGTGGCGAGCGGTGGGCGCGTGGTGAGCGAGCGGTGAGTGAGTGGTGAGCGGTTGGTGGGTGAGTGTTGAGTGATGAGTGAGTGGTGAGCGAGTGGTCAGTGTGTGGTGAGTGGTGGACGCGTGGTGAGAGAGTGGTGAGCGAGTGGTGAGCGGTTGGTTAGTGGTGAGCGAGTGGTGAGTGGTGAGCGAGTGGTGAGTGAGTGGTGAGCGAGTGGTGAGTGATTGGTGAGCGAGTGGTGAGTGAGTGGTGAGCGAGTGGTGAGCGTGGTGAGCGGTGGGCGCGTGGTGAGCGAGTGGTGAGCGAGTGGTGAGCGAGTGGTGAGTGAGTGGTGAGCGAGTGGTGAGCGAGTGGGGAGTGAGTGGTGAGCGGTGGGCGCGTGGTGAGCGAGTGGTGAGCGAGTGGTGAGCGAGTGGTGAGCGAGTGGTGAGTGAGTGGTGAGCGAGTGGTGAGCGAGTGGTGAGCGAGTGGTGAGCGGTGGGCGCGTGGTGAGCGAGTGGTGAGCGAGTGGTGAGCGAGTGGTGAGTGAGTGGTGAGCGAGTGGTGAGCGAGTGGGGAGTGAGTGGTGAGCGGTTGGTGGGTGGTGAGCGAGTGGTGAGCGAGTGGTGAGTGAGTGGTGAGCGGTTGGTGGGTGGTGAGCGAGTGGTGAGCGAGTGGTGAGCGAGTGGTGAGCGAGTGGTGAGCAATGGGCGCGTGGTGAGCGAGTGGTGAGTGAGTGGTGAGCGGTTGGTGGGTGGTGAGCGAGTGGTGAGCGAGTGGTGAGCGAGTGGTGAGCGAGTGGTGAGCAATGGGCGCGTGGTGAGCGAGTGGTGAGTGAGTGGTGAGCGGTTGGTGGGTGGTGAGCGAGTGGTGAGCGAGTGGTGAGCGAGTGGTGAGTGTGTGGCGAGTGAGTGGTGAGCGGTTGGTGGGTGGTGAGCGAGTGGTGAGCGAGTGGTGAGCGAGTGGTGAGTGTGTGGCGAGTGAGTGGTGAGCGGTTGGTGGGTGGTGAGCGAGTGGTCAGTGTGTGGTGAGTGGTGAGTGGGTGGTGAGCGAGTGGTGAGCGAGTGGTGAGCGTGGTGAGCAGTGGGCACATGGTGAGCCAGTGGTGAGCGAGTGGGGAGCGAGTGGTGAGCGGTGGGCGCGTGGTGAGCGAGTGGTGAGTGAGTGGTGAGCGGTTGGTGGGTGGTGAGCGAGTGGGGAGTGAGTGGTGAGCGGTGGGCACGTGGTGAGCGAGTGGTGACGGAGTGGTGAGCGGTGGGCGCGTGGTGAGCGAGTGGTGACTGAGTGGTGAGCGTGTTGTGAGCGAGTGGTGAGTGGTGAGCGGTTGGTGGGTGGTGAGCGAGTGGTGAGCGAGTGGTGAGTGAGTGGTGAGCGAGTGGTGAGCGAGTGGTGAGCGTGGTGAGCGGTGGGCACGTGGTGAGCGAGTGGGGAGTGAGTGGTGAGCGGTGGGCACGTGGTGAGCGTGTTGTGAGCGAGTGGTGAGTGAGTGGTGAGCGGTTGGTGGGTGGTGAGCGAGTGGTGAGCGAGTGGTGAGTGAGTGGGGAGTGAGTGGTGAGCGGTTGGTGGGTGAGTGTTGAGTGATGAGTGAGTGGTGAGCGAGTGGTCAGTGTGTGGTGAGTGGTGGGTGCGTGGTGAGAGAGTGGTGAGCGAGTGGTGAGCGGTTGGTGGGTGGTGAGCGAGTGGTGAGTGGTGAGCGAGTGGTGAGTGGTGAGCGAGTGGTGAGTGGTGAGCGAGTGGTGAGTGATTGGTGAGTGAGTGGTGAGCGAGTGGTGAGCGAGTGGTGAGTGTGTGGTGAGCGGTTGGTGGGTGGTGAGCGAGTGGTGAGCGAGTGGTGAGCGAGTGGTGAGTGATTGGTGAGTGAGTGGTGAGCGACTGGTGAGCGAGTGGTGAGTGTGTGGTGAGCGGTTGGTGGGTGGTGAGCGAGTGGTGAGCGAGTGGTGAGTGTGTGGTGAGCGGTTGGTGGGTGGTGAGAGAGTTGTGAGCGAGTGGTGAGTGAGCGGTTGGTGGGTGGTGAGTGGGTGGTGAGTGAGTGGTGAGCGAGTGGTGAGCGAGTGGTGAGCGAGCTACCGCAGGATCTCGCTGCTGTTGAGCTGGATGCAGGACTGGGGTAGGATCACAACTTGGTCGTCCCTCCTCAGGACCAGTTCCGAGTCAGCCCAGCGTGCACTACAACAAAGACAAAGATCCCACGGGTAGCCTCACACAGACTGTAGGGGCAAGTGCTGTTAGCAAGCACCTACGAAGGCCGGCACTGTGGCACACGAGGGGGTGAGTGGCCAGCACCACGCCCGGCCGCCTTTGTCTCCCCAGTGCTGATATTTACGACACTGCACCAGGTACTCATTTGAGGGACAGGGCTCAGCCTAGCGGAGGCTCAGGACTGGTTCAGATCATTGCTGTCACTGGCATTGTTGGCCGTGAGTGGGAATCAAACTCGGGTCTATTCTGGGTTCGTAGCGCAGGGCAGCGCTAACATGCTGGATAAAGGAATCCGCAAGCCATTGAGACTCACAGACTCACACAGACTCAAAAACTCACAGACTCTCACAGAGACTTGCAGGTTCACAAAGATATCCATAGACTCACAAAGACCTAGAGCCTCACACAGAAACCCATAGACTCACACAGATACTGATAGACTAACACAGAGACCCAGAGACTCACACAGAGACACACACAGTAAGTAAAGGTCGGTGGGTGGATGAGTGGATGGGTGAGTGGGTGGGTGGGTGAGTGGGTGGGTGAGTGGGTGGGTGGGTGAGTGGGTGGGTGAGTGGGTGGGTGAGTGGGTGGGTGGGTGGGTGGGTGGGTGGGTGGGTGGGTGAGTGGGTGGGTGGGTGGGTGAGTGGGTGGGTGAGTGGGTGGGTGGGTGGGTGAGTGGGTGGGTGGGGGTGGGTGAGTGGGTGGGTGGGTGGGTGAGTGAGTGGGTGGGTGGGTGGGTGAGTGGGTGGGTGGGTGGGTGAGTGGGTGGGTGAATGGGTGGGCGAGTGAGTGGGTGGGTGAATGAGTGGGTGGGTGAGTGGGGGGTGAGTGGGTGAATGAGTGGGTGAGTGAGTGGGTGGGTGGGCGAGTTGTCATGAAGGGAGCTGTGAGCTTGCTGTTGACCTCTCCCCGTGACCCCTCACCGGCTGTGTGGGCGCTGCGTCTCTGTGGGGGGGGTCGAGGGGGGTGGCTGTGCCCGCTCCTCGTACCCCAGCAGCCTCCGCCCGGGCAGGGGGGGCAGCAGGCGGGGGTGGGGGGCAGGGGAGTGGGGGGCCTCCCCCAGCGGGCCCAGCCTGCAACAGCAGCAACAACTACATCAACAACGTCGTCATCGTCATCGTCGTCAACATCGTCGTCATCATCGTCAAAATCGTCGTCATCATCAACATCGTCGATATCGTCAAAATGAACATCGCCAACATCCACATCATCATCGTCAACATTGTCATCATCGCCATGGAAATCTTCATCGTCAACATCGTCACCACTGTAAACATCGTCATCATCGACATCGTCAACATCGTCGTCGTCATCGTCACTATCGTCAACATTGTCACCACCGTCAACATCGACATCATCATTGTCAACATCGTTAACATGAACATTTTCAACATCGACATCGTCATCATCGTTGACGTCAACATGAACATCGTCAACATCGACATCATCATTGTCAACATCGTTAACATGAACATTTTCAATATCGACATCGTCATCATCGTTGACGTCAACATGAACATCGTCAACATCGACATTATCATTGTCAACATCGTTAACATGAACATTTTCAACATCGACATCGTCATCATCGTCGACGTCAACATGAACATCGTCAACATCGACATCATCATTGTCAACATCGTTAACCATGACCACCATCACCAAAGACAAAGATCCCCTATATAGCCTTAACAGACTGTTGGGGCAAGTGCTGTGAGCGAGCACCTATGAAGGCCGGCACTGGCACGCAAGGGGGTGGGTGGCCAGCACCACGCCCGGCCACCTTCGTCTCCCCAGCGGCAGTGTTTACACACCGCACCAGGTACTCATTTGAGGCTGAATCTACCTAGGGGAGGAACAACAACGGTTCAGTTAATCGCCACTGGTGTTGGCTGTGAGCGGAAATCGAACCCGGGTCGCCAGGTTCGTAGCGCAGTGCATTCACCACTAAGTGGCGGTGATGTCACGACGCTTGTGCCAGGCTATGTGGACGTTGAGGCCACGTGAAGTGTCGAACGCATGCTGGCAGGAGGTCACGAGGCAGACCCAGATGCCACGGGTCGACTGACTGAGATGACTGACTGATGCACCACCTGTGCCCTCTACTGTGCCAACTTGCTGTGCTTTACCCACCCGGCGCTCCGCTCGTTGTTGTGAGCGTCGCTACTCCCCCTCCGTTGTTATTGGAGGGCGACTGCCTCCAACTGCCCAGTAGTGTCCTTCACGAGCCTCCTCCACAGAGGCCGATCTTGACACTGCTGGTAGCAGTCATTGGCGAAAATGTTCCATTAGGGGGGTCACGTTTTGCAAGCGTAGACAAGGGAGGGAATGACTGTGGCCGAGAAGACCTGAAGCTTCGTGCGGAGCAACAGACCAGGTCTCTTCCACACAGCGTTACGCAACCGATGAAAAGATAATGCTGCTCGACTAATTCGGAGTGAGACTTCTGCTGTTCTACCGGAGCCGGTCATGAGCACACTGCCCAGGTATGGGAAACTCTCCACTCTCTCCACAACTGCCCTCTCACCAATTGGGAGTTCTGGGGGTGGAGTGTCCTATGGTACAAAATACGCAGGCAGGTGCTTAGTTTTGGTGGGGCTGATGGTAAGGCCCCACCTCTTAGTGGCAAGCTCCAGCTTCAGCAGTGAGCAGCAATTACGAGATCATCGGCATACATAACATGGTTGAGCAATAGGGAGCCATCTCTTGACTGCACCCGGGCATCCATTGTATCTGTACCAGATGGAAATTCCTCCGGTACAGCTATTGAAGGCGTCACGAACTACGTGGTCAAAATAGATGTTAAATAATGTGGGAGCCAGAGGACATCCCTGTCGCAACCCCAAAGTGAACAGGGAATGGCTCCGACTCCCAGCCACGTAGTTTTACCACGGCCCGCTCACCATCATGAAGGTCCCTAATGATTGTGAGCAGCGGGTCAGGGACTCCGAAAGCATGAAGAACCCAGAGCCCAGGCCTACTGATGGCATCATATGCCTTGACCAGCTCAATAAAGCAGAGATGTAGGTCTTGTTGGAATTCCCTACACCTCTGCTGTAGCAGACGGACAGAAAATATGGCATCTGTGCAGGACCGCCCTTTCCTGAAACCGCATTTGGGCTGCACAAGCCTCTCTTCAGCGTGCATAACAAAGGCGATGTTGAATAATCCTTGCCAGGACCTTTCCCAGCACACTGAAGAGTGAGATGCCCCTCTAGTTGTTACAGTCTGTGCGGTCCCCTTCTTAAATAGGGGGACCATCAGGGCATCCTTACAATTCTGCGGAACCCATCCAGTAGTCCAGACTGTTGTTATAACGTCATGTAGGTAGTCTGTACACAAACTTCACCCTCCCTCAGCATTTCGCTTGGAATATCATCTCTGCCTGGTGCCTTTCCTGGTCTCAGACTCCTCAACAGATGGCACCTCAGCAAGCCACTCACAGTGGGTGACTTCTTCTTCCAATATTTGAGGCACCGCAGCCTCGGCAGGGTCATCCCCACTTTGTCCCACGTTGTTTTCCAGGCTGAGGGATTTCCCCTCCCCCAGGACCTCACAGAAATTCTCAGCAAATCTGCAAACCTGTTCGTGGGGGTCAGAGATTGGATCACCGTTCTTTCCCTTAATGATGGCAATCGGTGTGGCGCTGCAGGTTACTTTTTTGATGGAATAAAAGAGCTATTTGTGATCACGGGCCATTGAGGCAGACTCCATCTCCTTAGCAACCCGCGACCACCACCCATCCTAGCAGCGCCTCACGGCTCTCCAAACCTCCGAGCGAAGGCTGCGGTAAGCCTCCTCATTCTTCGACTTGGGATGCTGTAGCCGATGAGAGTGGGCCTTTTGCTTTTTCTCAGCCAGCCTGAACACCTCCTCTGTCAGCCAGGGTCTCCGAGGTCTGCATGAGCCACAGTCCTAAACCTAGCCCATTTCCCCTCGACATCAGGAGTGGGGGACGATGCCAACCATAGCCGCAAGCGATGATTAAATTCTTGCTTGCAACTTTCATCAGCTAGCCGAGACCTTGCCACTAAGGGTTTGAATGAGGTCCTGGGTGTACACCCACCACCGGAGTGGAAGAATGGCAGGCACATCTTACGGATGACACGTCGATGGTCAGTGGGCAGATCAGCTCCACGGTAGGTTCTGGTGTCAAGGACATGGGCCCCCATCCGCTGGTCCGTCACTATGTAGTCCAGCAGATGTTCTTGCTTGGACCCGGCATGCATCCATGATGTTTGTGTGGATGCGCCGATGCCGGAACAGCGTGTTGGTAATTACAAGCCCATGAGCTGCACAAAAATCTAGCAGCCTCCTACCGTTGTTATTGAGCTGATCTGGCCCATGCCTTCCAATCACTCCAGACCAGGTGCCAGCATCATGACCAACTCGGGGGCATTGAAGTCACCCAACAGGATGACTCTATTCCGAGGGGCCACTTTAGCCAGCACCTGTGACAGGAGGTCATAGAAGGCATCTGACTCATCGGCCTTGCCTGCATCCCTCCACGGATGTTCGTCTTCGGTGGGGGCATAAGTAACCACGACCACCACTCCTCGCCTCTGGTTGATGGGAAGGCGAGTCCAAAGTAGCCTGGGGCTTACAGCTTCCCACACCTCACCGCCACGTTCCCATCTCACCTTCATTCTTTTGTTCAGAAGAAGAGCCACACCCTGTTGTTTGGCAGTCTCCTGCCCCGAGTAGAGGACTGTCCACCCCTCATGGTGGCAGGAGCCAGAGCCGGTCCACCGGACCTCCTGAATACCACAGAGATCCAGGCGGTTCCGGTCCAGTTCCCGACAGAGGAGTGGCAGCCTTTCCTCCGCAGTGAGTATTCCAACTTTCCACGTAGCCACACGTAGTGGTTTTTTGTTGTTTCTGGAGGAGCCCCGAGGGTGAGGATTCAGTCTCCTGGGTGCGCCAAATGGGGTTTGGCCAAGAGACGTCATAGACACCTGTCCCCCCAGGGCCTCCGGCACAAACTTATTAATTACAATTTTCAGTCGTGTTTTAGTGGTAATTAATTGAAGTTGGAGGGGTTACCAGCCCCCCGCATGCATCCAAAGCCCCATTTGGCCGCTGTGGTGGTTACAAACGCCATGAGGAGAAAGTGCAAATTAAATGAGCTCTCCCCCCATGGCACTGCCCACAACAGGGTATGGCACCACGAGGAGCTAGGGGGTTGTTTTTGCCGGTCTCATCACCACCACCATTACTACCACCATTACTACCCCTATCACCATCACCACCATCACCCACCAGCATCACCACCACCACCACCACCACAACCACCATCACCAACCACCACCACTCACCCGAGGGGGCCGTATCCCAGGACGATGAACGCCAGCAGCGCCATGGCACAGACAGCCTTCGTGGTGCGGGCAGCACCACCCCCTCCACCCTGCCACAGCCACACACACACCAGACAAAGATCCCCCGTGTAGCCTCACACACTCGTGGGGCAAGTGTGTATGGGTGTACCGATACCCACACACACACACCAGTCAAAGGTCCCCCGTGTTGGCTTACACACCCGTGGTGGCTAGGAGATGTGAACTCCCTCGCCTGGCCTACAGGAGTTCGTGGGTTCGATCCCGACCCTGACGATGCCTGCTGCTGTATATTTGGAGTATGCGTCTCTCTCCCTGTGGTCACGTGGATTTTTCTCCGGGTCCTCCGGTTTTTCCCTCCACATTTAAAATCAACGTCACCACCCGTTAAGATTGTTTGATCCCTGCTAAAAATTTCCACGTGATGATCATGATGATCAGTCACTTGGTTGAGCTGTCGTTTGTGATAGCCAAGATGCTTCTGTAAAAAAAGCTACGGAGCTCAGTGGGGCCTTCTTACTTGGTAAAATTAAGTTTCATTTCATGTGTAGGGGTGTTACGGGAGGGCGAACAAACACACCGGGGGTGGTTATGCCCGCACGCGGAAGGATGCTTACATCCACGTCCGCATCGGTTAGCCCTGGGGGGCTGTAACGGCGCTGTGATCCCCCACGGCCCCACCCCTCGGGGGGGGGGGAGTTGCTATATAAGGCGGTGAGCCGGTGGGCTCGGGGTTCAGTGTTTAGCTTAAACCAGTGAAGAGAGAAGACCGGCTAGATAGGCCCTGGGACTCCCCTGGATCGCTGTCCTTCTAAGGACCGACCAGGGCAAGCCAGCGGCGTGGCCCCGAGAGCCCAGAGCCGATGCTCTTGTAAGAGCCGGTCTGGTGACTCAGGGTGCCGTGATCCCAGCTTGGCCAGAGCTAGATCAGCTAGCCTCCCCTAGCTCTCAAGTGGAGGACCTGGGAGTAGGCTAGCCGGGTTAGAGATAGTGGGGTCTCCCTGTTAGACGGGTGAAGGGGCCGTTACCCCTTTGAGTGTTGTATACATTGGCCTGTGCTGAGTGAAACGTTATAATAAATAAGTGTGCCTCCGACTACGTCGTCCATGTCTCATTGAACCTACTACACATGTATGGGTCTACCAATACTCAGACACACACCAGACGAAGATCCCTCGTGGTGTGTGGGTAGCTGTGTGTGCAACCCGGGTTTGATTCCCGCCCAACACCGGTGACTACTATCTGAACCGGTCCTGGGCCTCCCCTAGGTCGACTCAGCCTCAAATGAGTACCTGGCGCGATGTGTAAACATCGCCACTGGGGAGACAAAGGCGGCCGGGTGTGGTGCAAGCCACCCACCCCCTTGTGTGCTGTCCCGGCCTTCATAGGTGCTGCTCGCTAACAGTACTTACCCCAACAGTCTGCTACAGGCTCTACGTGGGAGCTTTGTATTTGTGTGTGTGTACCTGTGTGTGTGTGCATGTGTGCGTGTGCGTGTGCATGCATCTGTATGTGCGCGTGTGTACCTGTGCATGTGTGCATGTACCTGTGTGTGCGTGTACCTGTGTGTGCATGTACCTGTGTGTGCGTGTACCTGTGTGTGCACACACCTGTGTGTGCACACACATGCACACACAGGCAAGGCTGCGTTGGCTGGGCCATGTAGCCCACATGCATAATTATCGCGTGCCTAAACAGGTTTTGTTCGGCCGGATCGAGGGGGCTAAACGGGCGCGGCACGGGCTAGAGAAGCGATGGAGTGATGTGGTACAGGAGGATGTGTGTGAGTGGACTTGCCAATGACTGGTACCAGCGGTCAAGATCGGCCTCTATGGAGGAGGCTCGTGAAGGACGCTACTGGGCAGTTGGAGGCAGTCGCCCTCCAACAACAACAGAGGGCGGAGGAGCGAGCGACGCTCACAACAACGATCGGAGCGCCGGGTGGCTGAAGCACAGCAAGTTGGTACAGTAGGGGGCACAGGTGGTGCATCAGCCAGTCAACTCAGTCATCTCAGTCGACCTG